>NW_028145630.1:780000-827500 GCF_977016875.1 Pavona decussata | reverse complement strand
AATTTTTAAAAAAAATTAAAAAAAAAAATATATAAAATGGACAGATTGAAAGTTCCAGAATTAAAAGCTGAAGCAAAAAGGCTTGGACTGAGAAGATTCAGTCGATTGAGAAAAGCAGAACTCGTTGATGCGATAAATCAAGCTCTTGAACGAGAACGTGAAAGAGCTCGAAACCTCTCACCCATTTTTGATGAACCAGTTCCAGAAATAAATTCACAAATTATCCAACCAACAAGGGCAGTGAAAAAAAATCAAGATCAAATTCAAAGAAGAAAAGTTGAAGAAAAAAATCGCCAAGAAATCAGAGAACTTGAGGAAATGCTTGGTTTGAGAAAACCAACAAGCCCTTCTCTTCCAAAAATCAAAATATCAACACCCGAAGAAATCGAGAAAGACAAAAAAATCTCAAAATTGAAAGAAATCAATAGAATAAGAGCAAAAATCACAGAAACAGCAACTGCATTGAGTGGTTTTGCAAGACAATTTCGAATTGAATCAGAAGGAAATTTTGATGAAAGTGAATTTATGCAATTTGTCAAACCAGATGTTTTGCGATTGATGAGAGAAAATCGACAAACAAGAATTAGACTCATTCTCAATTGCTATATGACAAGAACTGATTTGACCAACGGAAATATTATAACTGCTTATCCATATTTTCATTCTCAAACAATTGAAAATCATGAAGGGACGAATGAATCAGAAATCATTGACTCTATGATTGAAACAATCAAAGAAAGATTTCAAAATTTCACTAACAGAGGATCAAACTGGGTTCTTGAAAGAGTTCTGTCACTTGACGTTCAAATGACACAATACATCCCACTCAGAGGGAGATCATACATCCCACTGCCAAAAATTCTAGCAAACAAAAAAGCAATTATCAACATGAAAAATGATGATAATGAATGCTTCAAATGGTGTGTCACCAGAGCACTTTTTCCTGCAGATAAACATCCTGAAAGAATTGACAAAAATCTCAGGGAAAATTCAAAAAGACTCAATTGGAATGGACTGAAATTTCCAATTGATGTGAAACAAATAACACATTTTGAAAAATCAAATCAAAACATTTCAATCAATGTTTTTGGATTTCAAGAAGTTGTTTATCCTCTTAAAATATTCAAAGCTCCAGAAAGGCAACACCAAATCAATCTTCTTTTGATTGCAGATTGTGAAAAAAAGCATTATTGTCTCATCAAAGACATGAGCAAACTGTTGTCAAGTCAAATCACAAAACACAATGGATCAATTCATATTTGTTTAAGATGCTTGAATGCTTTTCAAACAAATGAAAAACTTGAAATTCACAAAGAGATTTGTCAAAGCAATGAATTCATCGAAATGCCAGAAGAGGGAACTTTTATCCAATTCGAAAATCACATTCGCTCACAAAAAATGCCATTTGTCATTTATGCTGATTTCGAGAGTCTTGTTGAATCAATCAGCGGATGTGAACCAAATCCAAAAAATTGTTTCACCAACCAGTTTCAAAAACACAAACCTTGTGGGTTTTGTTATCACATCAAATGCTCTTTTAACGAAAATCTTTCAAAAACTGTGACATATCGAATGAAAAGTGAAAACGCAGACATTTCTCAAATCTTTGTTGAAATGATTGAAGATGATATCACAAGGATTCAAAATATTCCACCAAAACCCTTGATTATGACACAAAATGACTGGAAAGATTTCAACGAATCAACAAAATGTTGGATTTGCCAAGAAGAATTTGAAGAAGACGAAAAAAAAGTCAGAGATCACTGTCACTTCACTGGGAAATTCCGAGGAGCAGCTCACAACTCATGCAATCTAAAATACAGAAAGCCATGGTTTACTCCAGTGATTTTTCACAATCTTCAAAATTATGACGCTCATCTTTTCGTCAAGAATCTCGGAAAAACTGAAGGAGACATCAGATGTATTCCAAACAACGAGGAAAAATACATTTCATTCACAAAAAAAATTATTGTGGGAAGCTGGATTGACAAAGAAGGAAAAGAACATTTGATCCGACATGACATCAGATTCATTGATTCTTTCAAATTCATGGCATCTTCTCTTGATGCATTGGTCAAGAATCTGGAAAGAGACAAAAAGATTGAAACAAAAAAAAGTCTTTTGAGAGAAAAATTGAAAGAAAGAGGAAAAACCCTGGAAGAAGAAAAACTTTCTGAAGAAGAAAAAAAAGAACTGGGAGAAAAACTTGATCTTCTTTCAAAAAAAGGAGTTTATCCTTATGACTTCATGGACAACATCAACAAATTTCAAGAAACAAATCTTCCCCCAAAAGAAAAATTTTATTCAAAACTCAACGATGAACACATCACACAACAAGACTTTGAGCATGCTCAAAAAGTTTGGAAAACTTTCAAATGCAAAAACATGGGAGTTTATCACGATCTTTATCTCAAAACAGATGTCCTTCTCCTTGCTGATGTTTTTGAGGAATTCAGAAACGTTTGCCTTGAAAACTATGAACTTGATCCAGCATGGTATTTCACTTCTCCTGGACTTGCATGGGATGCATCTTTGAAGAAAACTGAAGTGAAACTTGAACTCCTCACAGACATTGACATGCTTCAAATGATTGAAAAAGGCACCAGAGGTGGTGTTTCAATGATTTCAAACAGATTTGGAAAAGCAAACAATAAGTATATGAAAGATTTCAACCCAGAAAAACCTTCAACATTTATCCCTTATCTTGATGCAAACAATCTTTATGGTTGGGCAATGTGTGAACCTCTTCCTGTAGGTGGATTTGAATGGGTTGACGAAAAAGAATTCAATGACTGGAGAAATTTTCCTTGCATTCTTGAAGTTGACCTTGATTACCCAAAAGAACTTCACGATCTCCACAATGATCTCCCACTTGCTCCTGAAAGAATCATTGTCAACAATGTTGAAAAACTCATTCCAACTCTCAACAAAAAAGAAAAATATGTGATTCATCACAGAAATCTGAAGCAATATCTCCAAATGGGACTCAAACTGAAAAAGATTCACAGAATCATCAAATTCAAAGAGGAAGCCTGGTTGAAACCTTACATTGAACTCAACACAAAACTAAGAGCAAACGGAAAGAATGATTTCGAAAAAGATTTTTTCAAACTCATGAACAATTCTGTTTTCGGAAAAACCATGGAAAACATCAGGAAAAGGGTGGATATCAAATTGGTCAACAACAGAAAGTCAGCATTGCGATTCGCAGCAAAACCAAACTTTGAAAGTTGCACAATATTTGATGAAAATCTTATTGCAATTCACATGAAAAGAGTGAAACTTCTTTTTGACAAACCAATTTATTGTGGAATGTCGATTCTTGACGTCTCAAAAACTCTCATCTTTGACTTTCATTATGATTACATCAAACCTAAATATCAAGAAAAAGCAAAACTTCTTTTCACTGACACTGATTCTCTTTGCTATGAGATCGAAACAGAAGACTTTTTCAAAGACATTTTAAATGATGTTTATGAAAAGTTTGACACATCAAATTTTGAAAAAAACCATCCATCAAACATTCCAACTGGATTAAACAAAAAAGTCATTGGAATGATGAAAGACGAAGCTGGGGGAAAAATCATCGAAGAGTTTGTTGGACTCAGGGCAAAACTTTATTCTGTGAAAATGCATGAAGGAAAGGAAGAAAAAAAGTGCAAAGGAATCAAAAAATCAGTCATCAAAAAAACAATCACTCACCAAGATTACAAAGATTGTCTCATTTCAGGAAAAAAACAAATGAGATCAATGAATATCATCAGATCACATAAACACGAAATTTTCACAGAAACAGTCAACAAGATTGCTCTTTCTGCAAATGATGATAAGAGAATCATCAGAGAGGATGGAATTCACACGTTTGCACATGGACATTATAAAATAACAAAATGAATCCAGAAAACATTCCATTCAATGCTTTGATTGTTGGTCCAACAAATTCAGGAAAAACAACTTTTATTGTGAATCTTCTTAAAACAAAATTTAATCAAAAATTTGATTTCATTTTTCTCATTTGTCCAACCTTCGTCAACAACAAAACCTGGGATAATTTTGCTGAGAATGACAAAGATTTTTTCATTATCATCCCAGAACACCATCAAATCAATGACTGGCTCAAAATAATCTCTTTTGCCTTTGAAGGAACAAACACATTGATCATTCTCGATGATTGCGCTTCATCAAAAGACGTGAAAAAAAGGACAAATGAACTTGTGAAACTTGCTTTTTCTGCAAGACATTCAGGGATCAGCGTTTGGGTTCTCACTCAACAAATGTCAAGCATAGCAAAACCTTTCAGAGAAAACATTGCTTCTTTGATTCTTTTTTTCACTCCATCAGCAAAAGACATGAAAACAGTCTTCGAAGAATTCGCAGGAGATTTGACAAAAGATGAAAAGGAAAAATACATGAAAGAGTTGAAAGAAGTCAAATTTTCTCATCTTGATTTCTCCCTCAGACATCCTTTTGAAATTTCTTTGAACTGAAAAAAATTTCCACTTCATTTAAAATGGAAATCCAAGCGAACGAATCAATTAATGAAGTCATGGCGCTTCTTGAAACTGAACCCCAACCAATTGAAACAGATCACAGAGAAAATCTTGCCATTTTGGCTGCAAGTGGTCAATGCAAGGAAATGATTGGAGTTGAACTCACACAAGATCAAATCAAAAGACTTTCAAAGAAAGATGTTGAAAAATATTTCAAAAGATACGAAGCTTCTTTGTCTTCGAAAACTTGTGGTGCAATTGTTGAAACATTTTTGCAAGCCAGTGCAAAAGCACTTTGTTTTTTTCTTCCTCTTGACCAAGAAAAGTTTTTGAGTGGGTTGAAAAATGATTTCATTGTGAACAGAGAACTCAATTTGATTGCTGGAAGTCTTTATTTGAAATACGGAAAATACATGGCTGCTGCGAGTGCAAGTCTTTTGGCAGCAAACAGTTTGAAACTTGAAGAAGGAGCGAATAGAAGCGAAGAACCTGTGAAAGAACCTGTGAAAGAAATTGAAGAAGAACTTGAAAAAGAACTTGAAAAGAACCTGTGAAAGAAATTGAAGAAGAACTTGATAAGAACCTGAGGAATAACTTGAAAAAAAATTCAAAAAATTCAAAAAATTTTTTTTTTTATTTTTAAATAAAATGGAAAGTCTTCAATCATTATCAGCCTGAGTTCTCGCAAAAAACAATTTCAACGAGAATTTTTTCCATAAAAAACTAATGTGTCATTGGGAAATAAGAAATGCAAAAAAACAAGAAATTTTCGATCAATTCAGTGTTTATGAAAATTTATGTTTGGAAATTGAAAAAATCCTTGATAAAACTTATGAAATTTCAGAAAAATATTATAGATTTATTAATTCAGCAACAAATGGACAATATGATGATTTGTTTTATGAAATTGAAGAAATTTTAGAACCAAATTATGAAAAAAATTATCAAGATCCTGATGAAATCAGAGAATTTTTAAATGAGTCAATTGAAATTCTTGAATGGATAATAGAAAACGAAAAATCAATTCAAAAAAAAGTTCAAGAAAAAAAATCGAAGGAAAAAAAAATTGAAGAAAGAATTTTGAAATTTGATGAAGTTCATAATGATTATCAAGATTTTGATGAAGATTCCCCGCCTCCAGATGGGTATAACGAAAATATTGCAGCAAAAGAATTGATTGAAATTGAAGAAATTGAAATAATCAAAGATTCATTGGGTGATTATATTAGAAAAGATTATTTGGATGGAATTGAAATGATAAAAGAATTTTTGGAAAAAAAATTGTTTTTTATTTGAGTTTTTCAAAAAAATTTCATTTGGAAACCAAATGAAATTAATCTTCAAGATCAAAAAATGACTCAATCTCTTCATTCGTCAAATCATTCTTCAAAAATTCATTTACTTTGACTTGCTTTGCATAAAGGTTGAGAAGCACACCGTTCTTTGAAAATGATGAAAAACACGCCAGAACACAACCACGCATTTTGATTTCTCTGTTTTCATTGAAACATTTGCTTTGATCCATTCTTTTGTTGAACTCATCAAAAAATGGAGTATTTTTGTTCATAGAAATGCCGATACCACCAAAACAAGTAACATTTTCTTTTCCTGCCAAACGATGGATCCGATCAAAAATCTCGTAATTGTCAGGTTTAAGAACAAGTTGCAGTCTTTGACCATATTTTGTGATGACAAAATCACCCCTAAGTTTTTGGAGAAGATCTTTGCCATCGTATTGAATTTTTTCGAAATTGTTGCCTTTGTAACTTGATGGTATCAATTTGAATTTTTCAGGTTCAAGAGTCATATTTTATATAAAAATAAAAAAAATAAAAAAAATGAAAAAAAAAATTAATTTTTCATTATTATTTGCATTGATCTCAACAAAAGAAAAAGAGAAACAGAATAACCAAGAACCTTGTGAAAGAAAGGTGTTTTTCTCTCATTTTCAACAATTTTTTCAACATCCTTCAAGATACCCTCTTTCAACCTCATCTCGTGTTTGAGTCTGTCATTAAAAACTTGCATGAGTCTTGTCTTTGTTTCTCCCGTTTGGTTTCGAAAGAAATGAAATGTTGACTCATGATTTTCTTGAAGATTGTCTTTTTCAAGATATTGCTGATGTTTTTGTCTGTTTTCTTCTGATTCATTTTTGAAATATTCCAAAAGCACTTCAAGTTCTTCTTTGTTTAATTTTTCCATTTTAAATGAAATAACAAAAAATTGAAAAATCATTTAAAATGGAGACTCAAGAAGTTAAAGAAACTGAAACAAGTTCTGAAAAAGAACTTGAAAAAAAAGAACCTGATTCTGAACAAATCACAACAACAGTGAAACAAACAGTTCCAAAAAATCCAGGAAGAATTGCAGCTGGAAAAAAACTTGCTGAACACAACAAAAAAGCAAGAGAAGCAAAGAAAAAAGCAAAAGCCGACACTAAAATCGAAACGCAAAAAGAAAACCCTCCATCAAGTGAAGACTTGAAAAACGAACAAAGCAGTTCATTTTCACTCACTCAAGTGCTTTCTGTTGCCAGCATTGCGGTTTCAGTTGTTGGATTGTATTACAAAAGGGAAGAATTGAAAAGTCTTTTCAAAAAAAACAAAGTGGAAACAAAAAAAGCACAAAAAGAATTGATTGATCATATGGCTGAAGTTGAAAGGCAAAACGTTACTCAAGTCCCACATAGTGGAACGCAGCAAGCTGCAACAAAAAAAATTCCAAAATTAAAACAAATGGATTAATTTGTTTTTTCAAATAAAATGTCAGACAATAAACTCGTGAAAACAATGACTGATGCTGCAACAATCACTGGATTGGCTGCAGGATTTGGTTGGCTTGCAAAGAAAGTCATCAAGGAACCAATGACTTCTGATCCTTCCTCAAATCTCATGAACTATGTGAAATTCACTGTCATCACTGCTGCCTCTTTGGCAACAAAAGATTATCTTGAAAAACAAAAAATATTGCCAAGTTAAAATGGCAAGCATCGCAATCATGATTGGAGGAGCAATAATCAATGCAACCGCCTTTGTTGGTGGATCTTATCTCGCAAAATTTATTTCTGGAGATTCAGAATCAGCCTCACTTGAGGAAAAAAAGAGACACAACCTGGCAGTTGAAAAATATCAAAAAGAACTCGCAAAATACGAAGAAAATCGTGCAAAATTGAATGATTGGATTCAAACAAATGACAGAATGAAAGATGAAGCAAAACAAAATTTCGCAAACACTGATTATGCTTTGAAGCTTTATAACAAGGTTCATCAACAAAAAATTGAGCATCTCAAAGAACCCCAATTTTCAGACTTTTACAAACCAAGCGAATCTCAAAAACAGGGAGAGTTGATCTTTGTTGGAGGATCAGCCTTGGCTCTTGGATTTGCAGCAAGTCATTTCCTTTAAAATGTCAAAAAAGAAACTCTCAAAAATTTATTATTCCCCAAAAGGATATTGGAAAGGCCTTCAAGCAGTGAAAAAACTTTCTCAAGAATCCGGTGTTCCCGAAAATGAAGCAAAAATCTGGCTCATGAAACAAGCGATCTGGCAAATTTATCTTCCTGTTCCCAAAAACATCCAAAGACCAACATTTGACGTTGAACTTCCCAATGCAGTTCATCAAGCTGATCTTCTCTTTCTTCCTCACGATAAACTCCCAAGAGGGAGAAAGATTTTCAAATATGCCTTGACTGTTGTTGATGTTGCAAGCAGGTTCAAAGCTGCTGAACCTCTCACTTCAAAAGATTCTTCTGAAGTTTCAAAGGCTTTTCAGAAAATTTACAAAGGACCTTTGAAATGGCCAAAAATTCTTCAAGTTGATCCAGGAAGAGAATTCATGGGTGAAGTGACAAGGGAAATGTTGAAACATGAAACGAGAATCAGAAGAGGAAATCCAAATGTTCACCGTGATCAAGGAATTGTTGAGAGATTCAATCGAACTTTGGGTGAAAGACTTTTCAGTTTTCAATATTCCCAAGAAATGAACTTTAAATCTGGTGAAAGATCCACAGAATGGGTGAAAAGGCTTCCAGAAGTTGTGAAAGCATTGAACAATGAAACAACTCGACTTACAGGAAAGAAACCAATTGACGCAATCAGAGAAAAGGTGGTTGATTCGAAGAAACCAAATTATTCAAGACCTGTTGGAAAAAATGAAAAGAGACTCGATTCTTCAGTGAATGTGAGGTTTCTTTTTGCTCCTGGTGAACTTGAAGGAGGTCAAAGAAGAGCAACTGATCCGAATTGGTCTCTGAAAGTTTTTTCAATTGACAGAGCAATTGTGAATGAAAAAGAACCGGTTCTTTATTATTTGAAAGATGGACCAAAAAGAGGATTCGTCAGAGAAGAGTTAATGATTGTTCCTCCTGGAACTGAATTGCCTCCGGTTTGAAAAATTTCTTTTTGATTGATCAAAAAGAAATTAATATGCCACACTCTCAAGCTCTTTGTTCAAAATGCTGAACTGTGCATCAGCCAAGATGAAGATGTGGCATTTGACATTTCCTGAACCACTTGCTTTTCTTTTGATTGACAAATAAACTCCGTCTTTTGTGTTTACCAATCTCATTCCACTTCCATGAAGATCATTGTCTTTCATGCTCCTGAGATCGATGAACAATGCAAACTTGTCTCCAGCAAAGAATTCAGTTGCGTTCATTGACGAGTTTTCCTTTCCAAATCTTCTGAAAACTTCATCAAACATGTCTCTCGTTTTCATTCCTTGACTGAAAATCTTGTTTGGAACTCCATTCACGTCAACTTTCACCTCTGTGATGTCAGGATTGAATGTTTTTTCTGAATCTCTTGCACCTGCAGTGTAAGGTTCGAAGAAAAGGAGGAGGATTCCCTTCATTGATCTTCTCGGAACATTGATTGATTCGTTGATGATTGAGTCTGTTCCCTTTGCAATTGTGATTGTTTTGTGATGAGTGACATGCTCAAACATGAAACGATCTCCGTTGAGAAGATTTGAATTGACTTCATCTGAAAGCTTTTTGCTTTGAATAACCTCATATTCAAGCTGAATGTTTGTCAATTCATATGCAAGTTTTGTTGCATCTGATCCCTTCACAACACCGCTTGCAGGAGCAAGGGTCAATTCAAAAACCAGTTCATCAGACAAGGCTCTTGGATAAAAAACTCCGTGATCTTTCAAAATTTCGTGATCAAGTCTGATTCTGTATTTGCTTTTGAAGATATCATTGAGCTTGTTTTCCTTCACGACTGAAGAAGTTGGTTTGTCTCCAGCATTGGATCTGATTTTTGAGAGAGCCTCAGATTGAATTCCCTCACTCAACATGTTTTCTCGTTCGTGTTTTGTCAAAAAAAGATCTTCCCAGAGCTTAAAAAGATCCCAACCGTCTGTGTCAACGAGAATTTCTCCAGCAAACTTGATTTTCAATCTGGAAACCAACGCTCTTGAAACATTGTTTACCAGAAAATTATTTGCATGGCCACTCACAAGCAAATCAAAAATCAACGCGAGTGAATCTGGAACCAAGACTGTTCCCTCATGAAGCTTTGGAACTGGAATCCTGAGTGTTTCACCTGGGGAAGCTTTGTTTGGGTTGAATGTGACTCTGTGAACAGTTCTGTCTGCCTTGAGAGCGTTTGATGTTTTTTTCTCAAAATTCGGATTGATTTTTTCACTGACTTCCATTTTAATATATTATTTTTAAAATGGCAGAATACATTCCTTTAGAAGATCTTGATCCTGATGAAGGAGATAAAAATGAAGATAAAGATGATGATGATGATGATGATGAAGATTCTGATCAAGAAATAAAGAATCCCAGTGAAAGTACTCCAAAGACAACAATGAACAGAGATTATGGAAAAGAAGGAGCAAGACCAAAAACTGCAGAAACATCTTTCATTGAAGGTGAAACTCAAGGTCGACAAACGTGGGGAGAAGCGCAATCCCTCACAAAAGATGCATGGGATGATCTCAGTATATTATACCCAAATGCAGAAGATGATAAACTCGAAGCTTCGTTTTTCAAAGATAAGATAGAAGTCAGGATGAAAAAAAGTGGGAAAAAATTCTACCCATTAATGACCAAAGAGCAAACAACAGGAAAAGAAAGATTAAACCCACAATTGCCAAAAGAAATATTATCTGCTTTAGGAACTGATGCTGAATCTTTGATCGCTAAAGATAATTCTGAAATAAGAGAAAACCGGCAGAGACTGAGAGAAGCAGAAAAACAATTGAAAAAAGCAGAAAAGAATGCTGAAGAACTCCAAAAAAATGCTCAAGAAATCAGAGATTATAGAAACAAACTCGAAAAAACGCAAGCAAAAATTGATGCACTGGAAGAAGAACATGGTTCGAGTCTTGAAAATCAAACAGAATTGCAAAGACTGAAGCAAATGAAAAAGAATTTGCAAAAAGATTTTGAAAATGCAAAAAAAGAAAATGTGGATTTGCAGAAACAAGTGAAAGCGAAAGAAAAAGAACAAGCAAAGGTTGACAAACTCAAATCTGATCTTGCAAAAAAACAAAAAGAAAGAAACACTCTTGAAGAAAGGCTCAACACGACAAAAACCATTGATGAACTGAATGAAAGAGAGGCTGAACTAAAAAAACAAATTGAAAATGATAAAGTAATCCTAGAAGATGAAAACACTTCTTCCCAACTGAGAGCAGAAGTTGAGGCAAGAGTTGCAGAAAATGAAGAGGAGCTTGCCAGGCTGGGAACACAAATTGAAGAAATAGAAAGAGAAAGGCCTCTTCGAGAGAAAATCAAAAACATTTTCAAGAAATATGGATTCACAGTTTTTGCTGTTTTCCTTGCTGTTGGCACAACAATCGGTGTGATTGTGAATGCGCTCTCAAAAGGACTCAAATCTGTTGCCAAAGGAGTTGGAAATGCTTTGAAAGATCTTGGAAAAAAGCTTGGTCAACTTCTTCCTGGATTGATTGGTTCAATCGTCAGTTTCATCTTCAAAACTGCAGGACAAGTTGTTGGATTCCTTGGAAAAAACGCTTGGCTGTTGATTCTTGCTGTTGCAGTTTTCATGGTTGAAAAGATTCAAAAGAAAGCGAGCGGAGCGAGCGCGCGATAGCGAGTTAAAAATTGAGTTTAATCCATTGGATTGGACTCAACGAAAAATCCGATAAATGGCAAATGCTCCGAGTGATGCTGCAATGATGACGCCAGATTTGAAAGTTTCGTGTTGACTTGATTCTTCTTTTTCTTGGTTTTCACTCGCTTCCTGAAGTTGTTTTGTGACTTGTTGTGAATCCAAAGACGGTGGTTTTGTATTTTTGTTTTCATTTTCTGGATTTGAAGAATGCGAAGTTGATCTGTTGTTTTTTGATTGTCCTCCATCCATATTCCTGGCTCCAACTTTTTTTAAGTCAACATTGACATCAGAGTTGACTCCGAGTTTCATGTTTCCAGTTGCTTTTTTCAGATTGTTGTTGTATCCAACTGTGCTTTGAGTGTTAATGACAAAATTTGAAGGCATCAACCATGTTCCTGGTGAAATGGCAAGATCAAGCCTGACTTTTGCCTCATCAATCGCAAGCTGATATCTACTGATGCTTTTTGACAAGTCAGGCTGTCTGATTGCATCTTCCATGAGGACGAGAAATTCTCTTTGAGCTTCCTTTGCGCCTCCAAATTCACCAAGGATTGACGATCTAACGTTGACTTGTGCTCCAAGAATGCAATAAACGAATGCTTCAATTGATTGATTGATTCTTGCCATTCCTGCTTGAGAAAGTCCATTGAGAGGTCCGTTTGACATGAAAAATTCGAATTGTTTGTCAGCTCCTTGATCGTTTCTGATGAAATCAATTCTGTTTCCTTTTGCGTCAGTTCCGCCTTCATCGGAGAATCTTTGACTTGATGGGTTTTGAAGGGTTGCTGGAGGATAAGTCCAATGCTTTTGTGCATAGTCTCCTTCTCCTGGATAAAATATGTTAACATATCCAAGTCCAAAATTTTGACCAAAGGTGAATCTGAAATCTGCGTTTGGCGAGATTTGAAATTCTGCACAGATTCTCTTGTATGAAGGAATGTCGAATTTGTTTTCAGTTTGACTGAATGTGGGATCACCTGGGAGAGCAGATTCACTTTGAATTCCTCCCATTTCGAAGAGAATCCTTCTTGTTGTGAAATAAATGTGGAAAAGAAGAAAGGACTTGATTTGAGGTGGGAGTGAATTGACGAGATGTCTTGAGATTCCAGAAGCTGTTGTTGCGCACCAAAAGGCAAAGTTGAGTTGTTGCGGCCAATGGTCCATGTTTGGTTGATTCAGCCATTTTCTTGATTCTTTTGCTGTTTTGTGGGTGATCTTTGTTTTCGCAAAAATTTCTCGGAATTTTGTTGTGAAGCTTTCGTTGGGTTTTACAAAAATTTTGATTGGTTGGTTAAGGATTTCCCCAAAAGATTCGGGGATTTTGTCTGAAAATGGAACAGCTGGAACTGGATTTGAAGGATTTGAATTGAGAATTAGCTCGATTGGAAAGCCTCCAAATCCAAGAGCTTTCTTCATTTCAACAGACCAATCTTTGGGGTTGGGTGAAACAATTTGCCAATGTTGACCGGGAACAATAACCAAATTTATTTGAGCTGTTGCGTGTGTTTTGTCGGTCATATCCACTTGTGCAACGAATTTGCTGAGGTCAGCGTTGGGAAATTTGGCTTTGAAGTTTCGCCACGCTTTTTCTTCTGCTTGTTCGGAAAGTCTTTTTGCTTCTTTTGGGTGGGAATCTATCCATTTTAACAAGTTTTCCATTTTTTATGTTTTGAAAATAAAATGGTTGTTTTGACTGTTTTGACAAATTCAAATGATCACACGGTTTACTTTGATGAACCAATTGAAAAATTTGGGTTCATCAGGTTGATCAGTTGCTCTTTTTATAATTCTTGGTTTAATTTGAAAGAAAGAGGAGAAATCAGCATATTTGATGACAAAAACGTTAGTGCTGTCAATAGAATTTATCCTGGAAATTACACTCTTTACACAATCGGTAAAGATATAAAGAAAATACTTGAAAAAGTAAACATCAAAGTAAAACTTGATGACCAAAAAGGTCCAATTGTGATTGAAAATCCTCTTGGAAGAAAAGTTATTTTTGATCGTGACCTGACTCATCTTCTTGGTCTGATTGATATCAGTCAGGATGTTTCGCCAAAAGCCCAACGACGGCACACTCTGAAAAGTGGAGATACCATCATCAATCGTTTGGCTTCATTCAACAACCTCTTCATCAACTGCGATCTTGTTGATAAAAACGAAAATTTTTTCAATGAAAAACCTTCAAATGTTTTGGCGTGTTTTGACATCAAAGGAAGTCCTTTCGAAAGAGTTGAATATTCATCAAAACATAGCCCGTTTCGGAAAATAGCAGGTGGGAAAAAAATAATCGATTCTTTGCGAATCACAGTGACGGAAGAAACTGGTGAGTTCATCGATTTTAATGGGCTTCCGTTGAGATTTGAATTTGAAATTATTTGAGATCTTTTAATAAAATATGAGTGAACAAAATATTATTCCAAGTGCGCCACAACTTTATCCTTCTCTCGAAGCGAACGAAGTGAGCGAGCGAAGCGACGTTGCGCAATTCAGATTGAAAAAGATTTGTGATTGTCAAAAACAACTCGAAGGCGAAATTTCTCATTACAAACGAGTGAGCAAAAAATACAAGAGAGCAAAATTAATCGCTTCGAAAATAACATCCGTTTCAGTATTTTTGACAACCGTGTTGGCATCAAGCAGTGTTGGAACTTCATTGAGTGGAATCGGGATTGCCGTCGGAGTTCCTTTGAGTTTGACAGCATTGATCACGACTCTCATATCATTGGCTTCAATGGCTGGAAGTGTGAATTTTGAAAGAAAAGTTAGAAAACATGAAAAAACGGTTTCTCTTGCTGAATCGTCGCTTTTGTCCGTAAATAGATTGATTTCAAAAGCATTGAAGGATGGATTTATTTCTGATGGTGAGTTTGACTTGATTTTGCGAGAGGTTGAAAAATATTTTTCGATGAAAGAGAGACTTCGAAATAAACAAATGAAGGAAGTGAAAGTGAAGAGTGAGCCTGAGACGAAGCCAGTTGATGTTGAAGCCTTGAAAGAGGAGATTAAAAAAAAATATCAAAAAAAACTCGGATCACTTCTCGACGTAACGAGTTGAGAGTTGAATTTGAGAAGAGATCAGGAGGTTTTTCGTTGTTTGTTTTGCGGGAAAAAAATTAAAAGCGATTAATTTACATATCCAAAGAAGATATGTAAATTTTAGTTTGGTGAAAAATAAACATCACAAGCGTATGAAATAAAAATCATTTTATTTAGTTTTAAAGACATTTTTTTTCTTGGCAACGGCGGACATTTATGGCCGCTGTTTCTAAGGCATTGTTTTCTTGGCAACGGCGGACATTTATGGCCACTGTTTCTAAGGCATTGTTTTCTTGACAACGGCGGACATTTATGGCCACTGTTTCTAAGGCATTGTTTTCTTGACAACGGCGGACATTTATGGCCGCTGTTTCTAAGGCATTGTTTTCTTGGCAACGATAAAAAAAGTTTCAAGTTGTTTGTGACCAAAAGGTTTTAAACTCAGGAATCTCAAGAACTTTGAGAATATTTGATAGGTTGTTGCACATCTCTGTTGTTGTTAAATCAAGTTTTTTCAAGCGTGGAAATGGTTGTAAAGCCTTTGCCAAAGCTCTAAGTCTTCTTGCATGACGAACAGAAATGTCTGTGTTATTTGTAATCCACTTATCGAAAGTTCCAGTCACGCGCTTGATAATTTTTTCCCTTTGATAAATTTGTGATCCACTTTCCAAGAGAAGACCAAGATTGATGTCCGCAACAAGAGCTTGATTTTTTTTATGTTTACCGAAGAGTATGTGTTTTTCTATTTGAAGTGAAATTTCTTCCCAACTTTGGTAAACAGAAGAGTTAAAAGCAGGCTCTGCTTCTTGAAGTTGCTGATTTATGATTCTTGATTTCAGAAATTCATGCATTTCTTCCACAGTTTGTTGGTGTCTCCGACTTCTGTGCCCAAACAAGTTTCCAAGACTCGCTTTCGGTTTGCTTGGTTTGTTTTCTTTGAAGTAAACACTCGCCGCGATTTCATCTTCTTTTTGTCCTTTATCAAGACAGGTCTCAAGAAATGTTTTCATTTCATCGTGGTAGTTAATATATTCCTTCAGTATTGCTTCTTGTTCTTTAGAGATAGTTAAATTTGTTGCAACGCCAAGCAATTCAGTACCACAAGTGTCATCCCAGAACATTTCCCCATCATCAGCCATTTTAAAATTGATGCGAAAATGTGTTGATTGCTCTTTTATAAAAGAAAAAGGAAGTCAATCCTGTCAAAGGATGACCAATCAAGTGGTTTTAACATGATGTAATCGAACAAACGTGATACTATTTTTCTTCGGTTAGGAAGTTTTTACTTTTGACTTCCTCTAAAGCTGATGTAATATTTCAATTCGCCACAAGAAAGGAAGTCTTAAGCGGTTTCCTCTTAAAATGTTGTGAAGCACGTTTACTTGATTTGGGACACTTTTTTTTGAAAAAGTAGTCGGATTTTTGATTTTTTTCTGATTTTTATATACTACTTAATTGCTTTCTGGTGTTAATTTTGGCTGTTGCTTGATTTTTTTTGGTTTTTATGCTGAAAGGGGGGAGAATTGAGATTGGTTGAAAAATGTCCCAGGTCTCTCCTTTCTGGGCTACTCAATCGCTGTATTAAGTAATTTGTGAGATACGAACAATTATCACCATAGACCCTAACATTTTTTGCCTATGCGTTTCTATAAGCACTGGCAAAAGGGTTAGGTCTCGGCAATTACCCGTATGTAAATTACCCGAAATTTAGACCCCCTGTGGTCTGACCTCTGGTAAGCGACCACCTCCCGTAAGTGACCACATATCCTTGACATTATGCGTGGTCGCTTACGGGAGGTTCGACTGTATTTAAAAATATTTGTGCAGACTTTATGTAAAATAATATTAATAAATAAAATTTAATTAGTTCCTTTTTACTAAATTATCCGGCTAGTTTTTGGTTATTGTTAGGTGTTTTTAATTATATACTTTTATTCTGATTTAGATACAAATGACACATTTGCTGCAAATGGTCTTCAAACTCTCTTGGGAATTGAGGAGGAGAATTTTTCAGCCAACACAGAGGTAAAATGTTCTCAGTGGTTGATGTTTTGATATCATGATCTCTTCCTAGCAACAACCAACTAAAAATGGAAATCTTGCACATAATCATATTAAGTTTTTTGTCACAAAATGAAGCGCAAAGCCTCAGCTAAGACATTGGGCAACGTTACCTGAAGGAATTCAAGGCACTGTATGCAAAACCTCTCACTGGTGGATCTGAGCTGAAACAACAAAAAGCAATCTGAAGTGTCATTTAGGTCAGTTATGCTCTCAGCCCTTTAATTGAAGGGTTGCTTGCAAAAGTAGCATATCTCTATCTCTTTTTTTTTTTTGGTGAAAAAGTCATAAAACTGCTCCAAACTTATCCAGTTTTAGCCTGTTCATACTGCAGGTTTTGTACAAGTAGGATTTCAAATTTTTGTACCTACTGAAGGTTAATTTACTAGGAATTTTGCTTCACTCCGCTTTAAGAAGTGACAGATAAAATTCTTTGAAATTTACCCTGTAGGCAAAAAGGAAATAATATGGATATACATTAAAAAAAAAAACACCAAACCAGAAGTGCATGGTATGATGCTAAAACCTGGCAACTTTGGAGCATTTTGTGTGACGCTTTGGCCTAAAAAGTGAAATACACGTCTTTGCAGGAAACCCTTCAATTGGTCTTGCTTAGCAAGGCACAGTAAGGTTGATTTTTATTTAATTTCTCACAACTCATGGTCAGTTTAAACTTTTACTCAATTAGATCAAATGGAGGGAGTATTTTTGTGGAAAACTAAATATGAAGAAGTTTGTCTTTTGACTTGGTGTAACAGAGCTGGGTGTTCACAACAGATTTTAACAGAATATCTGCCTGAGCTTTGATGGATGCCAGCTCTTATTGAAGGCAAAAAACTTTTAGTATTACGTGAAGAATATTTGACACTATAAGCTTAAAAACATGCAACTGCCTTCATTCCCATTCAAAACACTTAAAAAAAGTGAGTATGTGTGCCTCCCCTGTGCCACATGAAAGTCCAAATGACTTTTTTACCTTGTTTGTTAATCAGCAGGATGAACAGGTTGGATCTGATATAGACCGTGCATCTTCCAATCCATACCACATGAGCATAGAGGGATATTTTAACCCTCCTGAAGAGCCTAATACTAGAGGTAGGAATTTGAAAATGGTTTATTTACCAGCAGATAATATTTTTGACCCTGAAAAAGGTGCAATATTTTCTAACTGTGTAACCCTTTTGCAACAGTGTGGTATGTCAGCATGAGTATGTTTTCAAATAACACACCAATATTTTGGTGTAAATTTACCAGAGAAACAAGGAAATGGTCCCCTAAGTTTCACTGTCATGGCTTAACGCCTTGAAGATATTACTATTGGAGAGAGGAGTGGGATTCACTCCTCCACCCTTGTTCATAGTTTCTAAGACTAAAAACGTCCTGGCCAGTGTTCCCAGTTCTAGTGAAATACATATGCTCTATAAATATAATATGTTCTGATTGTTTCTTTTTTGTCTGATTGAAGATATTGGCAAATTAAAGGAAATGACAGTTAAGAAACAAAAGTTCAAGGCTACCATTTCAATGGCTGATAAACACCCTCTGTCTCTTCGGGAACAAGTACTTCCAATTATCAAATTGTTGGTGAGTAATTTAAAACTTATAGTAAAGACACGTCATCTGATGATATTATCTTTCCTCTGAGCTCCATCCGACAGGGGAAATATGGCTGGGCTGCGAGCAAAGCTCCCTTCAATCTGATATTTCTAAGAAAATCGAAGGGGTCTCTGCTTGCAGGGTAATAGGGTGATGGTGCTTCAATCTGTAAAAATCAAAATCTCTCCCTCTTCTATTCTTCCTTTGTCTTCCTTGAGGTAGCCCACACATTCACAACATTTTTACCAAAGATTTTCCAACTTTTTTCAACATAACTAAGACAAACAGGAATATTGCAGCTGCTATTCCTCTGGCTGGAATGCTAGTCTGTTTACAGAGTGGCTCCTTACTAGGATTTTTAAATGGTTTGTCAATACATACCAGATGATACCAGACCTCAGTTTTCCAAAGAGAAAATATCTTCTTTCCAGCAATTAAAATGTGTTATTTTAGGAGTTCTGTACTGGATAAAGTATTAATTGAAGACAGTTACAGATTACATCTTGTCTTTTCTTGTCTACTCTAACTCAGACAAATACTGGTAAATTTGTTTTTATTTGTTTTACAATATTACAGGCAATCAGTAACACTCATTTTGCCAAGCTGAGGGACTTTATTGAACTACATCTTCCAGCTGGATTCCCAGTCAAAATAGGTTAAGTAATAAAGTTTACTCATTCATAAGTCTTGTAGGGCGCCCTTGACCTTTTATTGTACCAATGGCTTCCCTTTAAAGTAGCAAGCTTAATTAGGAATAACCCTTACCGAGCCTCATCTAAGGGAGTTTACTGTTCTCTAGGGAGATTAGTGATACTGGTTTGAAGTAATTCATGGATAATCTCTGTAGGCCAGTTATTTTACTTTAATTAGTACATTAATTTTGTAAAATGTAATAATTATTAAGTTACACAGCCCACTTTGATTAGCCCTGCTACATTGTATATGCAGACTGCGTATTCCTGTAAAAGATGTGAATATTAAATAAAGTTGTTGTTGTTGTTGTTGTTTATTAACAAAGTTCAGACAGGGTTGAACAAAACCATGGTCTAAATGGGTTTCAATCTGGCGAAACCAAAAAGTTAGATGTTGTCTAGATACAGTTTGTGCAGTGTCCAGAAGGCATAAAGCGGTCACTAGCCACATAAAACTAATGTGTCTTAAACCATGGTCAGCTAGCCTTGCCCACATGCAAATTCAGTGCGAGGCGTGCCATGCGTAAACAGAGCTTTTTATCCTCCTGAGAATCAACGTGGTCGCCGAGTGAGAAAGGTCTATTCCCTCAGTTAAAGTCATTCTATGTTTGAATTGTTAATAAATGATGTTTGAAACTAAGATAGAATGTCTGCATGTGTGACCATTCAAATGGCAACTTTTTAGCAGTAATCTACCTGGAATGATGTCCATTGACTGTCATCACTGATAATTATCTCATGTCTAATTTTATTGTCATTTGTTTTATTTAGAAATTCCACTTTTTCATGTTCTCAATGCCAAAGTTACATTTGGCAATATCGGTGGAGGAGAGTCACCAGTAAGTGGAGTGCATGCTATTAAAGCTGATATTCAAGAGATTGACCAGGACAGTGAAGCTTCTGCTGAGCAGGATGAGAGGCTGTTGGCTGCTTCATCAGATCTAGCTGCACGCTGTGTCATAGAGACAACTTGTTTTGATGCTCCAGCTGGATATAGAGAGGTTAATTTGGATCAACCTGTGGGTGAGTGCATACTTAAATTGAAGGTCTGAGAGCATAACCGACTTATGTCGGATTTTAGCGCGGCTTTCGATTTCGCACGGATTTGTCCGAATTTTGGCTCTCCCTGGTTTGGAAAACATTTCGCGGTTTTACAATCGTGGACAAAATCCTTGAGAAAACCAAACACGAACAGAACAAAAACCACTTCCTTACTTCTCCCTCCCACCCCCTCCCCCTATGCAATGACAACCGAACACAGACAGCCAAAAAACCACTCACTTACTGTTTCTCCCTTCATAATTCTACCACAGTTACTTCTCCCTCCCCCCCTCCCCCTTATGCAATGTTGATGTGGGAAGCGATGCTTGCCAGGAAACTGTTCGTGACCCAAAAGACAACATTGAGTCAGGGGGGGGGGGGGGGGGGGAAGGGGGATTTGGTAGTTTGCTTGTCTACAAGTGAACGCGCTTGGATAGCAAATTTTTTTATAGGTTTTGTCCACGTCAGACTCGTTTTCCAAATTATCGGTAGGCTAAAAGTTTCCACTGTCCACGAGCCATGTTTAGTCGCACCAGTTGTTGTTGCTATAAGTAACGTTTGAGATGATATCATGGTTTGCTTCTGCGGGTTGTAACAAGCCCAAAATAGATCAAGGCAGTCGGGATAAACAACTTGCGTATCGTACTGGCTAGTTGGTTTCGCTTTTGTTTGGTGAAGTTTGTAAACGCACGACATCTATGGATCTTTTGAAAAGTTATGAAATTGACGAATGCAGTTCACAGGAACTGGTGGAAATGTTGTCCAAAGAATCCCTCCTTGGTAGTGATGACTGTGCCGTGGCGAATTTTTCAATTCGATTATCAAATCCCGCGGGAGCATCAGAGACAAATCCCGCCATATACAAGGTGTTTTGCAAGCCTTAGTTGTGGTTTGCCAGGCTTGAAATTCGGTATGTAACGATTAACTTGACAATTTCAAGGCAATGATTCAATAAAAGTACGATTAACATAGATTTTCAACGGTTAACACTGACTGGTCATAAAAAGAATAGATAGTCTTTACCTTTTAATAGAACTGCCGTTAATCGTTGTTAATCATTGAAATGGCTACATGTCTTCCTGTTAATCGTGTAGAATGCTAGTATTTTGCGTTATCAAGAGTGATATTTCGACAAACGGGACAAAGCTGGATTTTACGCCAGGAAATGGACACATTTTCTCTTGGAGAATGTAACTGTTTACATTTGGGACATTCCTGTCACGTACGTAGTAGTTTGTAGCAGAATCAAATAAAAGCGTGACAGCATTCTTTTCGTTGCTCCCGCGAAAAACACCGCTTTCGTGTGCCGTGTTTCCAAGACAACGAGTGTATATTGAATACAAGTATTTAATCCTCAGTGCATTGTCCTTTTGGTCATCCAGTGTCTATAATGTTACCGATATATCTTTACAAGATGGCAAAATTTCTCAATGGCATTAATACGAAACACAAAGCGGCGTGAAAAAATACTGGACAATGGTTTTCAATCGAATTGCAGTTCACATGCAAAAGTTTGGACAAATCCGAGCTACATCGAAAAACGGGCTGAAATTCGACATAGGTCGGTTATGCTCCCAGCCCTTCAATTGGAAAGTGGTACGAACCAGCATGCAGCTGCCCTCCTTCTGTTATACCTCCCTCACGTCAGTTACCACCAGGGGGAGATAACTAAGTACAGGGGCTACAGTAGTAGAATACTGCCCCCCACCCCTGGTGCCTCTGCCTTGTTGTGTTCTGTCATTACAATGTCTTCTTGAAGTTTATTATCCTTTATGACTGGTACTGACAGAAAAGATTTCTTTGTAAAATCAAAAGATTGTAAAATATGAGACAGTTATCCCCTGAATCTTTAGTAAGAACAGCTTACTTTTTATGCGTAATAAAACTTTGGAAGTGGCCACAAGGATAAGTGGGCAGCATTAACTTCGTGGTTGTCTGTGACTGTGCTATGTTAAGTTTTGTCAACTCACTGCATTTTCATTGATGTTTCTTTGACAGCTCCTCTCAGAGACGAAGAAGACGAGATGCTTCAGCTGGCAATACAGCAGAGTTTACTGGAGTACCAGCAGGACCCTGCACATTTGATGTCTCTGCGGGCTTTGAGAGACAGTCAACAGGAAACAGAGGATGACCTTCAACGGTATACTACAAGTTTAGCATATTTAATAATTTATTTCAAAGGTGGATTGGCTGTTAATGATTGACTGTACACATACATCAACCCTCAAGTTGTGACCATTACATGCAAGGACCAAAATTTTAGTTGCAATGGTAACCTGAGAGTTGTCAACCTTACTGCTAAGTCTCACGAATTACATGTAGTTGCCAAGTGACCACTTCAAAGAAAATGTTTAACTTGGAGGTTTGTACATTATCATGAAATGTCAAGATTTGCCCTTTACACACTCAGGAGAGTAGGCTGTGGGTTGCAGCTATGTAAGAACACCATGTTAACATTTAGTATTAAGGGGGTGAGGGGATAGCGCCAATATTTTATCCGCTACTTTGCACTTTGTTGGCAATAAAAATATATGATTATGGGCAAGATTTTCAAAGAAGAACAAATCAGCCGATAAAACATTGGAGCAATGTTTCCTGAACGAATTCAAGGCCATTTGCAAAACCTCTCACTGGTGAATCAGAGCTAAACAACAAAAATTAAGCAATCTGAAATACAACATAGGTCAGTTTTGCACTGAGCACGAACAATTTATTTACAATTTTATGGAATGCCTGGAGCACGTCTGAAAATTACCATCAACCAATAGAAAATTAATTTGTAAAAAGAAAAGAAATGGGTCGTTGGATTTCAAATCAGGAACATCATTCCAAAGTTATCTGCCTCATTTCATGCTACATATAATTATTATAATTTATTGAACATTGTGTTGTTTACTTGCTGATTGTTTTTTTGTAATTTAGTGCCATAAGGGAAAGCATGGGAGAGACTGACACTGAAGGTACTGAAGCTACACAAAACCCGCCTGAAGACAGACAGCAAGGAGATGGAGCCGTCATGTATGATGAGGACCTGCAGCTGGCAATGGCACTATCGGAACAACAGCTGGAGGAAGATGAGCGACTGCGAAAACAGGAAGAGGAGGAGCTGGAGAAAGTCATCCAGCTTTCTCTTATGGATAAGTAATCCCTACTGGTGCTTCAAGGGAAGGGCTGCATTGATCAGGGAACAAAACAGAGGTTAATTTCTTCATGGTAGTACTTTGTCAAGTTGGACAGAAATGCACATTCACATTGGCACATTTCAGATGCGGCAAAGATTCTGTTTTGGCAACATTTTCAGCAAAGCTACTGGTCACATCTGACATTGTGAAAAACTTTTTCTTCTAGTGGAGCAAGAAAAACTATCATAGCGAAAACAAAATTTGTCAAGTAGGTCTGGAAGTTTCTTTTTCGTGTGTTGGGCATTCCTTTGTCCTTTAAGTTGGGGAATTTTATGTTTGGTTTGCAACAAGGATTTGGTAATCGTAAATCAATGATTTTGTTTTTTAAGCAAGACAATGAAGGTAAAAAACTGTTTATTACTTATCACCGAAGAATTCAGTAAAAACTGGTTTGTGATTGAAGCAGATAGTGAGAGAACTTTTTTCCTGATCAGTGGCAGCCCTTTAAATAAGTACTTTTAATAAGTATTGGGTGTTTAAAATTTCTGTTACTTTCTTTGGGAGAATTTGGTGTTACATTGTATTGTTTATCTTAATTTGAAACAGATAAGAATTTACAAGGTTGCCAAATACGACTGCAGGTTGGCAGTTTATGTTTTTCATTTTCTTTCTTCAAAGAACTTTAATTTTTTATTCATGTTCAATGTAAATCATGAATATATTAAGAATTAACTGGTGAGCAATAATACATAAGATGTTGAGACTTGATTATTTTCAATTTATTGGGGTTGATGAGGTCAGTAGACAGCAAGGTACCCAAGAACACATTGGAAAGAAGTGTTATAAAATAAGTGAAAGTTAAAAACTAGCCATAAATTTAATTTATCTGCTTGTCAAGAAACCTGTTTAATTTAGACAAACCTCCTGTAATAAAGGATTTCAACAGACTACACATCCAGGTATTTCCTGATTTTACTACTTTAGTTGCAGAGATTTAAATATTTTAAAAGTATAAGTTCGCTGCGAACTTTCTTTAAGTCATACCATCCAGTGTTCTGGACAACAAAAGCAAAACAATATGTTTGCATATATTTGCATTTGTTTGCATATATTATCATAATTATATTTGGATAAATTAACAGGATCAGGCCTTATCAAGAACACTTACAACATTTTAGGATTCCAATGTTATGGATTCTTGTTGTTTGACAAAGAATCAGTTTATTGTAAAAAAAAAAGTATTTAATTTTTATTCTTTTTTTTCATATTTTGCATAGTCAGGTTGACAAAGTCACTGAACAAAATTACCGTAACATGTACCTGTACCATTAAATTATAAGTTTCTTTAGGTGCTTGCAGAGAAATGTTGTACAGAATCTCAGTTAGTGATAATTAGAAAGTATTACTTTTAATACTTAGTTATATTTATTGTGCATTAGAGCTTTCCCTGTGCCATGCTGTGGCAATTTTTATGTTCACATCAGATTTTAATTTTAAATTTTGTTTGTTCGTTGCTTTTCCAGGGATCAAATAATGTTTGTGCCATTGGCAGATTTTTCAAGCACAAAGTTTGGGTTTAATTCAAACCTCCAGTACACAGAACTTTCAGAAAGGGTTTGAACTCTCGGTTTGAACATTTTTTTTAGTTTTATGTACAGTTATGGGAATGAAAAATCCAATGCAGATGGTTTTGTTTGTTCTACATGTAACAGCTCAGGGATTTGAATCATTTTACTTGCATACCTGGCTGTTACTGGTGCTCTGTAATTATAAACCTGTAGATTCTAGTACAAGTACGACTACAACTTTTTCCAATATAGACAAAGTGGCACAAGTGAACCAGTGTCATTTTGGCGGGAAAAATGAGATAGCTGTTGTCATTTTGCTTCGAGTTTTTGCGAGAATGTCGTCGTGGTGACGAAAACAAGTTCTTGAATGAAACGTAAGGTGATCTTGTCTTTGTGGAATCACATAAGGGTTTAGCTATCATTGTTAAAAACAACTGCATCAAGTTTGTCACTCACAAAGAGTAAAATGAAGCTTCCTTGGATATATCTGTTCTTAATACTTCTTTTAAAAAAACTTGAAGTCAATCTCCTATTTGTAGTCGTACTCGTCCTAGAAACTAAAGGTCTGTATAATTTATAAAAAGGAGGCAAATTTCCTCTTAAAAAGAATGACTGAAAATAGCTTGCTCTTTTGGACTTTCCTATTACAGATACCAAATTATAATCCTGAAGGTGTTTTGAATGCACATGGAATCTGATACAGTTTGGTCTCTCCTCATTTGCTTATTTCTTGTGGTGTAGGCTGACTGTAATCAAATTGCTATCAATAATAATGATTATTATTTTGGGCTGTTTTGCCATTCTGTGAACTTTATTGTTTTAAGTGTGCCATACAAATTGTAACAGAAAGCTGCCGCACAATAATTGTTTTACTTGCTTTCATTTAAAAAAGTCAATAAATTGTATTTTCATTTGACAGTGCTCCAAGATGGACTTAATCTGTATTACCAGCGGTGCATTTATTAATCAGTATTTTGTATATAGATTAAGGTTGTATCATGGCCACATCCTGTTGCATGTAAAAAAGGCATTCTGGCCTCCAGTGTGAGGCTGTTAAAGAAGCACCGAGAAAGTACAGGTAAACCTGGCTTTGACCACTTCCAGTTAAACTTATTGGTACACCTTTGGGACAGCAGAGATGGTGCAGTGGTGAGAGCACTTGCCTATGACCAATCAGTGGCCCTGGTTCAATTTCCAGACTCTGCTTCATATGTGGGTTGAGTTTGTTTTGCCCCAAGATGAAGAGGTTGTTCTCCGAGTACTCTGATTTTCCCTTCCTCAAAAACCAGCACTTCTAAATTCCAATTTGACCTGAAAAGTGTCTGCGCTTATTGAATAAAAGTGATTTTTATGGATACCAGTCCAAGCTGGCATACAAATTATGCCATTTGTATTTAAAATGCCTGGTGTAGGGGTGGGTGCTAGGGGTAAGTGATGTTAAGTGACCAAATCCACATTTAGCCTTAAAATCCCCCAATCATTTTATTGTGGAGTTCAAAGGATGGACCTGGGCACGTTACCCATTGGACAAATAAGGTTGTTCATTGAATTTGAGCCTGCTAGCTTTTGGGGATATGATGATGACACAGGGAGTAGAGTTGTAAACCTTTCAAACACATCAGACCAGGTTTGAAATAGATTCAGGCATAAGTACATGTAAAATATGACCATTAAATATTTGAATAAGAAAGAATAAATGTTTTTATGACACACTTGCAGTTTTAATACAGAAGTCTTAAATAGCAAACAGGTGATGTTTATTTAACATATTCCATCAAGTCTGCACTTTAATTTACATAATGATTGCAATTCACACTCAAAACACTACCTGTAGTAGCTAACTTGAGATAAAATATCAATTAACACTTTCAACATATATCCGTAAAAAATAATACAACAGATTTTATCCATGATAATCAAATCTTATAAAATCTTTCAAATCACACAGTATTAAAAACACGTCATTTCTCTACAACTGCTGTGTACAGTGAATGTTTCGTTACACTTAAATCTGTTGTTGAAAAAGGCATGTTTTCATAGTGTAACACAAATGATCTGTTAGAACACCACCGACATGTATTGATCATGATTAATGCAAAAATGTTCCTATCAATGAAACACATGTAATCCACTAGGATTTTGTCTTGTAACAGTCTACATACTGATATGTCTGTAAAGAGTTTTCCTACAAAAGGGGTCTTGGAAAAAACATTCCAAACTAACCCAGTTTTAGCATACCGGCCCAGCAGATTTTGTGTGTTCAATATGAATCTGTATTAAGGTTTCGCTTTTTGCCTTAGAATGGCTGAATTTCAAAAGTATTTCTCTGCATTAAACTGCCACAACACTAAAGCAGCAGCCATAACACATGCACCATGTTCAATTTACTGCCTTGGCCACTAATTTACTTTGGGTTTCTAAAGAAAGGGTACTCACTGGAGGGCGGGGGGGGGGGGGGGGGGGTGCTTATTTCTCTTTCTGACAATGAGTAAAAGAACACTAATAAACAACAACAGAAGTTGTGATACTGCCAGGCTGAGAGCTGTGTAAACAATATGACTTCATGTAGTCAATAGCATTTGCTGGTATTTTCTAAGACAACATCCTTAATATTCTGAAGTCACTGGCAGTGGTTGTTCTTGTGATACAATGCTTTGGCCGGGGGGTTAGATGCTTATTGTTGGAACAGGGAGGGTTGTCCAATATAGACAAACTGATGTACCTTACGATCCATACTGACTACAGCCAATTTGCTTGTCTGTATAGACCATAAAGTTGTTTCAACAGACCATATCAGTTTTTTTTACATTGGACATACCTGGGAACAGGCGACGTTTATAGGAACTGGCAGGAGCAGTTATTGGACTGGGACACTTATTGACAAACATTCAGGGGGGGGGGGGGGGGTGCTTTACATTAGAAAGGGAGTGCTTATTGGAAAGGGGGATGCCAAATCAAATCAATGATTAAATTAACTTTGGTATTAAAAATCAAAACATTCTAGCGTTTAACACACCATGTCTTATGGTGCATGCTGAAGCTGGGCACGTTTGGAGCATTTTTTCAATTGCTTGGCCACAAAAAACTGGTATACACCTTATTGTAACAAACTTTTCAAATATTATGCTAACACCTCAATGTGCCTGACTCGCAGACTAATTTTTCCCATTTCTAACTGAAAAGGAAATTTTCTGTAATGTCCTTAATGAACAACATTGAATCCAATGGGATTCTTTTCAATGTTTTAAATGTATCTGGACCGTGTGAAGAGAGATTTGTGTGAAAAAAACTGCATCTAAAAATGGCCCTCATTTTAATATTTCTGATCAAATGCACCATCATAAAAACCTATTTAGAATGTGCTCCATGGAAACAACCTTAAATATGTATATATAAAAATTACCTTAGTTCGTATATAAATTAATCCAGTTTTATATATAACTATACTACACTGATATGCTATGATCAAAGACCCAAATTATTCACACCCTGTAATCCTACGAAGTTTACAGAACTCAGACACTTAAATACACATTGTTGATAATTTGTTAATAATTGTACTGATCAATGATTTAATAAACTAAAATGGAAGTTACAACTGGAAGAGGATATTTTCAAGAAAAACCAAAGTTACATCATTCAATGATAATATATTTATGTTTGTAATCAAACTACAAGACTTTTTCCACATTATACAAAATGCTATTTATATACAACTAAGTGTAATCAATTTGCTGATCTGTAGATCTGGGATCTTTATACCCAGTTTAATCTCGTTTTGTCGTCCTTGCAAGACAGTCGAGTTTCTCATATGTCCTTTCCACACTGCTAGCCTATCCTTTCTGATGACATCATGCAGCTGCTATGCTTACAAGGCTTTGTATATGGTAATCAAATATAGGATGAACTGTACTGCACTTTTTCTGAACTTCATACAGCTTCCACTGCATGGCGTGAACTGTCTTTGGTGGAACTGTGCTTCCCATTTTGCAAGGACATATCTACAGATCAACCGAAAGCAGGCAATGATCAGTTGCTGCAATAGACTTTGTCTTATGTGGTAATTTAATATTTTGACGTTGGCCAGGTACTGAAAAACCATTGAGACTTCTAGAGAGAGCACCTTCAAATTAGCAAAAAGGCCTGCAAGCTTGAGAGAAACCTCCTTAAATAATTATGACTGTGAAAATCCCCGCACTTTTAAGTCTGTCTGTCTTAAATGTAACAAGTGTTGTACTCTTGCTCAGCCTGTCTCCTGTTGCTTTTAATTTTGTGGTTATGTATTTTAACTGTTCTTATATTTTTTAATTTCTGGGCCTGCAGTAACTGGCTCACACTGTTGCAGAATCCCTTGCCACGTTACTTTGTTTGATTACCTGAATGTATTTACATTATGTTGGCGAAGCTAATAAAATAAAAATAAAAATAGTCTTATCTAATTAAAATAAAGAAGATGTAGTTCCGTAAAATTCAGAAATTTTTGCAGACGTTTGTATGAAGACAGGCAAAACTTAACATTTTACACTGATTAGGGGAGCAAATGTATGCCTACATCTATTTTTCTTACTTCATACTCTCCCGGGAAAGATGTTTGGTGATTTCTGATAGCCTTAAACAGCAGTGTATTAGAGGAGGACCTCCACACTCCCCCCACCACCACCTCATCCCCCTTTTTGATCTCCAAAAGACAAAGTCTGGAGGCTGGACTGTTTTTTAAATAGTTGCAAAACATTTTTACTCCAGGTCCCCTTCCCCTGTTTTGTTACAGTTTCCGGCCTTACATGATCACGTTCTAGTCAGCTTTTGTCATTGCTAAATATTATGCCTCAAAATAATATTGTTTCCTCCCAAATCAACTAACCTCTGTTATCTGGTTTGTCTGACTTGCAGCATTTCTCTTTCACTTTGTACAGAACCCCCTTGTCTTTGCCACACATTATCATGTCTACAACCAAGACACACAGGGCAAAGAAACCAACGACAGCTATACCAATCTGATACGGAAGGACATCCACATCCGCTAGGAGTATAAAGAAGAAAGCTGGACATTAGTTAACGATCTATTCACTGACAAGTGCTTAAGATAACGTTGTTCACCAGTTGATCAATTTACATTTTAAAAACTGGATCATTGTATAATGCAATTCTAGAGATTTGATTGGATTAGCAGCCATGGTATTAAGCCACTATATCATAAGCGAGAAATAGCAACCATTAAATTTTCTTCGGATTGTTCTTGCAAAGCAAACTCGGCAAGATCTAGCAATATATTTCTTGATTGTTTTTAATAAAACAATAATATTATTACACTCAAATTTGTTGGACATGAGATGATTATATTCAACTCCACACTTAATACACCTCGCTGGCTATCTATCATCTCATATCCAACGCATGCCTGTGGAATAATTGTTAATTATATCAATGTCATATTCATCAGGGCTGTAGAATATTTTCCTTTGTCTTTGACTCAGTGGGGGGAGTAGGAGAATGCCGGTAACAGAAAGAAGATTAGTTAACTCCCCTTCGCTTTATTTAGCAGTTTTTAGCATGGGAAAGCTACTAACCTGTCCTCTCGTTTTTGTTTTCAGCTTCTTTCGGTAAAGTAAAACATTTACAATTTTCTTCATCTGGAAGTTCTCCTTCATCCAATTTGCATTTCAATTCACAGTCGCATGCGCACTGTGTGTGATTATACACTTTAACAGCCTTGGGTTTGTTACTTGTAAGATCAGTAAGATCCAGAGTGATTTCTTGCACAGAAGATGCTTTGCATGGTCGGTGGGTGGGAGGTGCATCATTGCATGTTCCAGAGCACCGATGTAGTTCTATGTGGTGAGGCTTGAAGCCTGATTTCTTTACTGGGACTACTGTTGGTCTTGCTCTGCAATGCTGTTCCTTAAGAACTTCTGAGGAAACTCTCACTGCAAAGAACCATTAACAATTTAAATAAGTAATTATTATTGACGGGTTAGCTAAGGTAAAAACATCCACACTTATGAAGAACATTACAGCTTTTGTTTGGGGATAAAATCCATTATAGTGCAGGCTAGTTATATCAGATAAAAACACCAAAGTATGAAAATAATGCATTGTTGAATTCCAAACCCCTGCGTGTCAGAACCATCAATTATCTCTTCAATGCAGAAACCACAAGAACAGGGCTGAGAATTTGTATTAAAGAGAAGAAGAAATTTATTATTTATGGTTGTTAATCAGTAGACTTGGTACTGTATGTACAATTGTACAGTGTGCATGGTAACCTGGTATCTACCCCGCTGGGAATTATTTTTCTTTGAACAAAGGTCCCTGCAAGCCCCCTAAGGCCCACCAGCAACATAGATTAAGTCAGGGAAATTTAGGCGAATGTAATTTTGGATAGATCTTGAGTAAGACACCGGATGAGTTCTACGAGTAACACACAAATAATATATGAGTACATACAGGTACATGGCACTAACATACAAGCCCCGGTTGTTCAAAGAGCGGATAACTTTATCCAGTGGATAAGTTGCTATCCAGTGGATGAAATGTACTCAAACCAATCTCTTGGCAACTTTTTCACACAATCCCATACTTAAATTAGACAGACACTTCTACTTTATGCACAAATTATAGGGCTAAAGGGAAATTCTTGCACCCATTTTATCTGCCGCATAGCGACCTATCCAGTGGATAAAATTATCCGCCCTTTGAACAACTGGGGCCTGATGTATACAAGTAACATACAGAAACATACAAGTAACGTACGGGTACATACGAGTAACATACAGGTACATCCAGATACACAGGAGTAACACATTATGGCTGACATACACTGTGAGGTGATACATGTATGCATACCGTTAAACATACGATTACTTATATAATGGTTAAGCATACATAAAAACTATGCAAATAATAGTCATTTGTTATTTCACTTGATACTTTTTCACCATTACCAATGATGACTTACAATTCAATAGATTTCAATTATTGATTTGAATTGTTAATTCAGAGGAAATTATGCAGGCTGGGTAATTAACATGCACAGAGGAGTAGATAACAAGGATTTCTTCCTTTTGTTTCTTGTTATCCTGCAGTTGTATTTTTTTTTTTTTTTTTTTGTGGGGGGGGAGTGTAATACAACCCCCTTAATATGAGTGCACGGGAGGCTAGCTTCTTGTGAACCTAGTATAAAAAATAGAATGGAGTAGAAGAGTCCATTCATTTTCTGAAATTTCCAACAATGGGAAGTTCAGTCAGGAAGACAGTGGGTTTCTCATAACTATTAAAGGTAAAAGTATCCACTGAAAACGAAAAAACATTATAAATATTCTCATGTGTATTACCCACAAGTGATTGAATGTTTACTTGTACATACTTGTATGCACGTGTTTGTAACTTTTATGTTATACTCATGTGTGTACCAGTGTGTTTCTCACATGTATCTGATCTGTACATACTCGAATGTTTAAAATTCATAGTACTCCTTTGGTGTTTAATCAAGCTCATTTTGGATATAATTTGTTAGTTCTACATTTCTGTTTTTAGTTTGTTGACAGCTGTTAAATTTTTAAAGTAGTAATACGTCGGATAAAATGACTCGACACGTTACCAAGTGAACACAAATCGATTCTTGACTATTTTAAATTTATAGTAAAATTATGTGGTTCAATTTTTTGATTTTCTTAATGTCTGACCATTCAAATTAAAAATTGCTGAGAAAGTCGCTACTTGGTACTGTTTTACAATTAGAAAAAAATTTTGTAACTTACTTTGGCCCTGTTATGAACAAACGCAAGTTAGAACGTGGATTTCTCACACTTACATATGTATTAACGCCCACCAAACTCTACTTTACAAACGAGAAAAAAGTAAATAATTTCTTGAAATTGCGGCCTACTTTGGCGCCTTTAAGTTGTTGGAAATGTGGCGTTCTCAAACCTAATACAATATATATTTACGCCCACCAAAACCAAGAAAAGCTAAATTATTTCTCAAATTTGTAGGCGCTTTTAAGCAAAGGCAGGTGTTGAAAGCGTGGCGTTCTCGGACCTGATAAAATATTTACACCCACCAAATTATACTTCGGTGAGTTTTAAAGTGACAAATACAAGTTCTCGGACCTGATAAAATATTTACACCCACCAAATTATACTTCGGTGAGTTTTAAAATGACAAATACAAAATTAAAAAAAAAAACACAAAAACGTCGAGATGTCTAAAATTATGAAAACTGTCATGGGATCAGCGCGTCAACTCTTGACCGCGGCAAAACATCTGAGATTATAGAAGCATTTTTGTTGCTTTAGAAAAGACAGAAGTCTTTTTGGGTGTGAAGACAAAGGTCAAAATTTTCGTTTTAGATACTCTTCAAATGGTAACAAACATCAACTGCGGCTGTTTTGAACCTAAATATAACTTCTATATTAAATTATGAGAGTGACAAATTCCTCACATTGCTTTCCATCACTTAGAGCGCTGTTTGTGTACACAATGAATTGTGATTTCGTAAGCGGAATTTCACAAAAAAATTGCGAAAATTTGTTCCAACCAGCCCACATTGCAACGCACTCTGAAAAGTTATTGTTCTTGCCAAATTTGAAATCACGAGATAAACATGTGTTCATTTACGCGGAAAATTTTCGCGGCTGTTTTGCGAAGTTGTCTACTGTTAACGCAAATTCCAGACATTCAGACGGCGAAGCAGAGGGTTGATAAACAAACGTAGATATTGACCTCCCAGAAAGACTTACATCGAGAAGATGTCCGAGACAAGTAATTAAAGGCGTAAATTTCGATTATAAAGTAAAAGAGTCGAACAGTTTTAAGTTGCTCGAGATGTGTGAAAAGCGACAAAAGAAGTTCCTTTGCGCGAACAATTATAGCCATGAAGGAAGTCGGCTAACAGCGCCATTCAACACAATCTTGATTTTTTTTTCTTTTTTCTTTTTTAAATTAAGCTTACCATTTGTTGAGAACAACAGATATCTTTGCAGGATAATTGTCAAAAACGTCTTAGAGTGTAACCACGAAAGACTTAAATAATATAAATTCTCTTAATTATCTTATGCTCTTCCGTCCGCTATGTAGTATTTCAAAGGATATGATAAAGATCAGGAAACAATCTTGATTTCAACGTGTGAATCGTTCAGTATTAAACGCTACGGATCGAGGCGTTGATTTCAACTAAATGTTTCGATTATTAGGTTAAAAACGCGATAGCAGCTCACATTATACACGCAAGCTTAGTTTGTAGTAAGAAGAGGTACTCACTTGGAATAAGCAAGGCGATGACGATTGTAAACACCAAAGATACTCTGCATAATCTTCTACAAACGGTACACGCGAGAAAGTCCATGTTCCTTCTAATTTTACGTAACTTGAAGTAGAGTTGGTTTCTTCTTCTTTCTAACCGCTAAGGGCACAAACAGATGAAAGAAAATGAATGAACTGTTGCTTGATCCCGCAGTTAATAATGAATATTATTTACTCCCTCCTCCCAGGTGCAACAGCCAATCAGATAAAAGCCCGAGAGAACAAACTTCCGGTTAGACCAACATCAACACCGAGCGCAAGAAAAAATGATACACCGGAAATGAAGGGATTGTTGTCACGCCCGGGAAAGAATTGCAGCTGAAATGGTGTTTTCAACTATTCTGCCACCACGAAAGTTGACGTCCTTTTTGAAGCTCCAATTTTTCCCGTTTAATGTTTTCTTCCCGTGGTAAACATATTTAATCAGCCATCAAATTCTGTGACCTGTATCGCCGCACCTGTGACCCCCTGAGAATCGAGTTAAGAACAGAACAGAATATACAATGGTCTTCGTACACATTCATGGACGTGAACTGAAACCCTTCCCAATGAGTTTATCTTCCTGTATTGTTTTACTCGTATTTTACACACCCAGACCCAGCGGGGCCAGGAAGTTCTAACAAATTAAGTATTTCCAGTGACTAAATATATAAACTCTAAATGACTTTATCAGGATTCACTTCAGTTAAAGATCTATAAATTTGCTCACTGTCTCGTTATCTGATGTCCTTCTATAGTTGCTTTATCTGCAATATTTCGTTAAATTAGGAATTGTTCATGTTTTAAGGCTACCTTTTTCCGTTCAACCCTTTGGCACTAAAATAAAAACTCTCTCCATATGTATGATGTGGTTCCGTCTATGGATGAAATCCTGAAATTGTGATGATTCAAATAATTAAGCAGGAGCCATTTCCCGTGGCGCTGTTTATTCTTCTACTTGTGCTTCCGAAAAAACTTCAGAATAATTCTACTCTTATATCATCTCATTAGAATCGCTGAGGGCGATTTGTTGCGTGACTACGCTGTTAAAGACCCGTGGTCAAAATGGAATATTAAATTCAAATATGTACACAACACGCCACGTATGCAGTGGGTAGATTCCATGTGGAACTCGTGTGTTTATGTCGTACTATGTTTACTGCTTTCGTGTAGCATCCAAATCGCCATGCAAGTAGCTCGACGGAAAAGAACATGACACCTGAAGACACAAGATAACCCATGGATTGTGTACTACTTCCTGTACCTAAGTGTTCGTTGGGTTACGCCGTTCCTTCATGGTTCCTGGGTATCGACTTTACGAAGCACGTGCGCGTTGACGAAATGTACCGCGATCAAAAGTTCCTTTCTTTCTCTGAAAAGCTAAAGGTATTCCACTAATTTTTCCGGCTTTCCTGTCGTTTTGTTTCTTTGCCTTGTTTTAATTTCAGTCCGTTACATGAGTGCTTTGTCACTGTTAGCGAACATTTCAGTTAAAAGAGTTCAAGACAGTTGAATCAATGTGGTATTGCATTCTAAAGTGAGGAGTGTATACCTGAATAAACTATGCCTCATCCACTAAGTTCTTCCACGCTTATGTTTGCTCTGAAATCCAACAAGTTGTGCTCTTGCTCTCTCTCTTTCACTTTCGTTCTCTTTTCAGCTTAAAGAATGTGCTGTTTTCGACGCTAGATATGTTAATTTGACGAATGGTTTGACTTGTAACCGCAGTGACATAAAATGTATTTGTTCAACATCAAGAAGCGATGCGTGACGTCATAACATGACGCATATTCAGTCGACAGCGAGACGATTGAAGGCATTTACAAGAGCTTGCACTTGAAAAAATATCGAACTTATTTTTACAAAAAATAAGAACTACATGAATTATGTAATTAAAATGAGAGTCAGGCATTCGAAAAGACGAGGTGTACACAGATTTTATCATAGTGAGATACTTAATTAACAAAAATTATGGAATATTTAGAAACTGCCTTAGGGGTTAGGGTATATTGCATAAGGCCGAGTGTATGAGCTTCGCGAATAACGATATGCATGATCGAACGTTCTAATGACTGAACAGTTATTAATTAATATGTATGGCTTTATAAGGAATTATAAGTCCTGATGCGCCTCTTTTTAATGAGTTTCGTTGCATGCATGAATGAGATCCAAATTCCTTTAATAATCTTATCCCCAACATCTAACTAGCAACTAGTAACTGGAAGGTCGTTTGGGGGCTCGGAATTTTTTTTCAGAGTGAGAATTTCATCGTGTACATAACAACTACAGCTAATTTGTTTCAAATTTTTTGACGCCGTTAATGTGTTACTTCCGAATCAGTGAGCTTTTGAAAATTGCTGCGGACTAGACGACAAACTTTCGTAACAAGTGCTAATAATATTTGCCAATAGGAACTGCACTCGAAAATCATCACTGACGATCTCTAGACACCGGCTTGATAACCAGTCACCGAAAAGTCCCAACACGTTGTGTTAACTATTCGAATCACTTTTTCTATTCTAGACCAAGATTGTACACTTTCTTACCTTTGAAAAGAAATCCCTCAGTATTTATATCCTGATTAAGTCTAGTCTCCCTGAGAAGTGTTTCCTCTGTGCTAAAGCTCCGCATATGATCAGTTACGGGTGATTTTATCCAGCTAAGCTGAGTGTGTTTCTTTTAAGTTATCGCAATCTCTTGCCGGTAAATTTTACGTCAATCTATTGTGGAGCCGGAATTCTATTAATGTCCGTTGCTCCGCTGCGCCTAAATATTTGTTACAAATTTAGAACAAAAGTTGACAGGGCTTGTTCTCTAGAAAAGACGTCATGTAAAAAAATGACAAATTGTTACATTCCCGAAAACTGTTATAATAAACGGTATGTTTTGAACCAGCAATATTATCTGAACTTGCCAAATAATCCCTTTTGTTGCACTATTACTCGCAAAGCCATCGTAATTAAGCTAGACTTCAAAAGGTTTTTCTGCAGTGAATCCTTCTAACTTTACCAAGAACAGATCTGAAAAGTAGGAAACTGAGTCCAAACAGTTTTTCAGCCAGTAGAACTAATTTCTAGGGTCTTCTCAAAAAACATTTTGGGCTAGGCAAAAAGACCTTTCCCTTCAATTCTTTTGTTTATATTTTCCTGTGTACCATCGAGACGGAAAAACACAAACTCCTTCCCATAACAAAACACCCACCTTGCGTGGGCTTAGTTTAGTGTTTTCAATTAACTCGGATTCGATTCAGTAGGTTTACTTCTTTCCTTCTCCCGGAACTTCGGGGAACCATTGACGTCATTGAAAATGTTTTCGACACCGAGGCGACCAAACGTTCGGAACAATCCGCGCGGTGAACAACGCCAAGTTGCGTCGTGATTCTTCGGGGATTTCCGACAATTTTCGAACAAGTCGGCCCATCTTCGTTCGCCAAATAAGGCAATCATCGGAATTTAACCAAGGTTATCGCGAGTGCAATTGGCCAACAATGCATCGCTCCGGAGAAACTTGACAACTTCTTCTCCCTTTTTAAGAGCGTCTATATGGAGGCTATGGATGGAATTCTTCTTTATCACGACAATTTTTAATTTAAAATGGCCAAGTTTTAAAATTTTACAGGCTTTTGCATGGTTCGTTTGTAAATTTTCGTATTTTTATGGATCCACACCTGCGCTATTTTAAAAGACAACAGTTTCAAACTTAGCATATTTACAAATTTTTAGGTGCTGTTTTCGGCAGTATGGGTGTATTTTCGTTAGCTGGCTTACATCAAAATTTAAGATAAATTGATGCGTTATGTCTGACACATGTTAGGTATAAGCCTCCAAACCTAGTGATAAAGTATATGAGGTCCAAAATAGTACATTGTGATTTAAGCCGTTGACCTTTTTTGTTAATAGAAATAAGGAATGGATTGTCAACAATATTGGACTCAACTGCATTCATCTGAAAAGAGCTTTAAACTTTGCCTTTGATGAGAAAGGAGAAATAAGGTTTTAATTAGGAGTAGGTATCGAGAAGGGTATGAAAAGTCGTGTAGGTAAGTTTAAAATATTTCAGTAAGGGCTCCAAAGAGGGGAATTACAGCTCCCAAAAAAATCAAGAAATACTGTGGAATGCTCCGGGTGGTACCCGTTATAAAAGCTATATATAGCTATATACGCCCTCAAAGGCTGTTATCAGTGGAGTCCAGCCGAAAAGCTCGCAAGGCATCTCGTCGGTCGTTTTTTACTTTTGACGCCATAATGTAAGAAGTCGACTAGTTGTGACAAGCCTATACTTTGGCTTAGAAATAGGGGATAGATTTTAACCACTTTGGTATGAAGGACTGAAAATGGGTATGGATTCTAAAAACCATGTCTGAAAACTGGGGTATGAATTCAAGAGGTCAGGTTTGAAAAAGGGTATTGGAAAATTACATACCTTGGTCTGAAATAGGGTTAGAGTTAGGGTTTGGGGAACCGTTAACTGAACCGCTTACCCCCACCAAAAATTCCGAGTATTACCCCTCGGGGGTATGCTTTGGGCTATCATAAGGTTCTTCAAGTAACGAGAAAGGAAATAGAACTGTGAGACTGAAACCGTCGAGCTCTATAAAACAGCATCAGTTAATCATCGATAACTTATTGCGAAGTGTGTTTCCATAGATCGGCCTCCATAGTATCTCGTTTCCTGCTTCAAAGAGCTTATAAATTTTGTTATAGTTAAATCTCAATTAGCTTATCGCTTCTCGCGTTTGTCATCTGGGATAAGCCAAGATGTTTCACTGACTAAAACATCTCCCGCAAGAGGATTTCTTCGTGTGTTGTACTGACCAGACGTGACAATGAGATTTCAATTGTTATCTTATCTGCTGTTGCTTTTTGTTTTATGTACAGAAAATGTCCTGAAAGCATACCACAAGCTGATTAATAATGTGTCGGAATCATTTGAACAATACATCTTAATTGTCTTCATTGCCTTAAGCTAAAGCTAAGCTTAATTTCCTAATTCACTGATCCTCAACCTGACGAATGATTACAAAGTGAACAATTTGCTGAGAACCTAAGCATTAATTTGAAATCAGTAAAGCATTTGACCGCAAAAATGCATCATGAAAAGAATCCCCTTCGCTTCAAAGGAAAGATGCGAAGCGCGCGGTGAGCATGGAACTTTTTCTTGAACGCCAGATGCATGACATTTTCTGTATTTATGAACCTTATCACATATGGAAGTAACTGTGATGCTTGACAATTTGCTTGAAAATTGATAATTTCCTTCAAAGGAACTTTAAATGTAGAGCGATCGTGTAACTGATCACGAAAACTGGGTTTTCCTCAGGTACTTAGCGTTACATTCCTTTGTCAATAAATATCGCCTTGTTCAGCTGTTGAAGTTTGGCTGCTACACGTACTTTCAGTTTACACTTGAAAGACTATTTGTAAGTTTTCTTTTCTGACTGGTACAAAAAGAAAACTCTCGTTCGTCTCAGGGGAACAACGTAAGGCGAAGGTCTTAAAAGTATAAGCATGATAAATCGAGATAACTGACCTGTACACGGTTCTCTCCGCTCAAAAACCGTCACTGAATATCCTTTGGTCATCGTATGTGGTACATGTATACAAAAACAATTTTTGCCCCCCAAATTCGTGCTATCATTTTCCACCAAAACACAAAAACTTTGAAAACGAAAAAGATATCTTTTCTTTTAAAGATTGACAAATTTTACATCGGCCTAAACTTATACTTCATGTTCACTGCATCAAAACGTAGAAAGAAGCCTGAAAGTAGCCGAAAACCATGCATTTATCGCCCAGATTAATTGTTGGTGATCCAGTTGAAATAAACCGTAAGTCAAATTGAAACTCGCAAACTAAAATCTGCCGGTTGCGATTAAGTCTCTATGTAGAATTGTTAGCTTTTCTTTTAGGGACGCTTACCTTTCGCGTGGGTCCTGCAATGCAATCCTTCGTACACCTTGAAAGACTGACGGAAAATAATGGAAAACGTCCTTCAGAACTACAATTTTTATAGGCGTCTACACCAGGAAACCTTTCTAAAACTGACGACTTGGGAACAAAAGATGACGAGCTTTAGTATTGATGCAAAGTTGATGAACTCCTTCTTTGGTGTTCTACAGGTCATATGTGACGGACGTTTCGGCCGTTCTGTCAAATTTTGATTTCCCCCACGTGATGATAGTAAATACCTTATCCTCTCTTGTAAATACGTAGTGTCAGCTGACCGTGGAGGTATCACATTCTTCTGTACTTTAAATTTTATTTAATAAATATCCCAGCTTTCAAGAAATTGAGGGAAAAAATGCTGACCTTGGGGCGGTACAGAATCGGCGATGACAATGGGACGTTTTCTCAAAGCACTAATCATTTTACGAATTCATAGTTGATTTAATTTTGTGTGCTGTAGCTTGGGTAATTTCTTTATGATAAAATATGGGAAAATTCTCCAGATGGTAAAAATAGAAACGTTTTAAAATTCTCGCGTTCGCGGATAGCCTGAATCAGTTTTCTGGCTAGAAAAAAGGCTAATAAAAACTGAATCATGACAACGAAGACATCAAGAAATTTATTAAAATTTTTTTTAAGTTTGTCTTTAACCAAACTGAACGTATTGAAATCTTTTTAATCATTTTGTTTCTTTCTCGATCGACTATCGACTACATCGTGTATTTGGAAACGAACTTCCTTACCGAGTTAATCTAAAGATACTTCCGAGTGCATTTACGTATTTCCTGCTAGCCAGTTTAATCGTTTTAAGCCAATCGGCTAATTTGTCCATGATGATGAAAGGAATTAACAGGAAAATCGCCGCCGAGAATAACTCGGCTCAGCTCAAACAGGGAAAAAAGGAGCATAACTTCTTAACTCACAAGAAATCAAATCTGGTGCGAAGAACGTAAGATGATGAAAATCCTCTGTAATTTTGTATGGCGTCATTCCGGCGTCTCCTGAATTCGTCGTCTTTCATCTCCAATTCATATCATTACCGTACAGAATCATTTATGTCTGGTTTTGGGTTTATTAGGCAAGCTATTTGGCAAATAGCCTTATTACTATTTGAAGATAAAATATTCAGGCCTTGATTTGTAAGAAAGGCAGTGTTAATGACGCACATAGGCTGAAACAAATTTTTGGGTACACTTAAGTTGATAATGCATCAAATTCTCAGAATTCTCTTTTAATATATAGGGAAACCTGTACTGAGAAGAAGAATTTCAACTTTTCGAGTAAGTTTGGAACAGAAAACTCCTGGATTAATTTTATAGTTTCAGGACAATTATATCACCAGCTGAGAAGCTAAATCATTTTTTATTCACTTTAACTTTATCAGGTCAAGACAATAAGACTTCAATACTTCAAAAATTCCATTTATGGTGAAATGATATTGCTCTTTATTTTAAATATCGCTCAAAGTACAAAACACGTTGTCAATAAATAGCTGTTGTACTAAGCTACATTTCATGCAACACATGCTCAATATAAATAACTTGTTCTCGACATGTACAAATAAATAACTTTTCTTGATATTTTCATTTCATAAAATAAATATTGCCGTGCCCTTTTAGGATATTACCAGAGTTTTTTCTCTTGGAAATAATTTTATACATTCCTGTCCTTAATAACATGCTTTAGGCACAAATAAATATTAACTTTACTTGATAACTTTCATGGTATAAGAAATATTTCTGGCTCCCATTTAGGGGCTGTATTTCTAGAGATTAATGCTATGCTATTGCTAGCATCCTTTTACAAGGACACGGGTTTAAATCTTGATAGTCCCGCTATCTTGACAAAAGACCAATTTGAATGTTTTTTTCTTTAAATAGGTAAGATGCTACGCACATTCTGATTGGTAAATGGAAACGAGGCATCTGCCTCACAACCGCGTTCGATTGTAAGTACTAAAGCTATCTTGAAAAAAAAAGACTAAGTATTGATTAAGACGAGCTGAACGTGATTTAATACATTAGACATCACTGGTCGCTACGTTCGTTTCTCCTGCTGTGTCGGTGGGGAGATCTGTCACAACTGTGCTATTGGAGTCACTGAAAATATCTTGTCTTGAGGCGTCAATGTCAGAACGTTTATCTGTTCAAAGAAGAAAGAAAGAGAAACTATTATAAGACTTTTTGTACATACAACTCCTGGACTAATTTTACTAATCAACAATATTTGAGAGTTATTCTAGTTGTAAATTACGCGAGAGAAAGTGCTCGTGGACTATCGAGATGAAAGGTCTTGAAAAGATTTTTTTCAAGGTTTGTCTTCGCTACCGAAGTCGCTGTCAGCAGTATTCGACAACAAAGAAGAGCTGAGTGGCTACAAAAAGCTTTCTTCAAAAAAGATTGCTCGAGTACCGCTGTAAAGTTTCTATTATTCAATATTCATGGTCCTGTTATATTTTCAACACGATTAATTTGTTTAAAAGCTGAATATGAATTGCTGTTCTAACAGTTAAGCTAAGAAAGTTAAATTACCTTTCTCTGAGGAACAGCTTCTTGTCAGTCGATAAATTAAACCAGCTTTCTTGCGGTAAAGAATGGCATCAAACACCAGATACATGAACGCAAACTGGCCCAAGAACAGGACGACGTAAAATTCCTTACGAAATCCACCTTGCGAGAAAAAAAGACAAGAAAGTTAGTGTTTAATTTAATCATCATCTTTATGTTTGTTTTTAGCTCCGACTGAAAAATGTGGTCCCCTTGTCTATTTGAGGTCATCAGGACAAGCTTTACAAGACAAGATAACAAAAGTATGACAATTTAACTAACAGCTATTGTACAGTTCTTGCCTGGTTCGTCTCTTGACGCAAAAGAAAAGCCATTGGTTGTAACTTTTGAGTTTGTGGATGAAATTCGAAGCGAACTTAACTCAAATGATTGCGCACGGAATAACGAGAAAGATGGTGACTGTTACATTTACCCATAACTCTTAGCGCACGAAAACCCTTAAAACGCTCATGAAAACGCCTAGAAAAGTTCAAAAAGCTTCAAATCTATTATACACCATGTTGTTAGTACAAGGACGAATTTCGCAAAAAATTTGGCTTTCTGTGTGCCTATTGGCTGTGTTAGGTTCGCAAGGTATTGTGGTAAAATATGATACAACCACCATATTTTACCATACGGTGAATTGTGCTAACTGTTGAAATAATAAATACCAGAATAAGCTTATATCATACTTAATACCTTTCTGTTGTGTTTGTGGAGCGGACACTTCACTTGTTTCCGGTGCGGTAACCTTAGTACACCGACACGTTTCTTCGTTTACGTATTTTTGTTGTCTTGCGCAGATTTTGTATTTCCTTTCTTTGCAAACACACCCACACGCTTTGGAGCTCCAAACCTGGCAGATACAAAGAATAGAAACCGTGTTTGTTAAAGTTTAGTTACTTGTAAAACCAAATTATTCTCATGGTCCGCCACACCTGACCAGTTTTTTTTTTTTTTCAGTAACACATAACCCGAAGTAGAATCATTCAATCAGTGATAAGCGCGGGAAAACATACAATCGGTACCAAGCGCGGGAAAAGCGCAATGCAATCGGTGCCAAGCGCGGGAAAAGCACAATGCAATCGGTACCATGCGCGGGAAAAGCGCAATGCAATCGGTACCAAGCGCGGGAAAAGCAGAATGCGATCGGTACCAAGCGCGGGAAAAGCGGAATGCAATCGATACCAAGCGCGGGAAAAGTGGAATGGTCATTTAAATGCCACTTGTAGAGCTTCACAAACGCAGAACCAGATTTTAACATCTCATCAATGTGAGTAACCTGATTTAGTGACCGTGCATGCCTTGACGTCATGATCATACCTTATTTGGTGGACAAGCCTCCGGTTCCTTATTACACACACATCTGCAGTCTCTTTTACTCCAGGTAAACCCATTCCCACAAGGCACTGGTGGCTTGTCACCATATTTGCATTTGCACTGACAAAGATCTGGTTTCCATTCCTCCAATTCCAAGTTGCAGTCGTTAGGGCCGATGACGCATTCACATCCACAGCGCGTGTGGTTCCGCTCCATAATCGTCTTGATCTTTTTTGTCCCTACCACTTGTACAGTGACAGGTACTTCAGTGTACTGCAGTGGAATGCATGACTTAACTGAAGGCTGAATCGTGTCACACGAGCCGCCACATCGGTTTAACTTCACAAAGTAAGGAAACAAGTTGTAATTTGGGTTGTCAATAGGAACCAACGTGGGGCGCGGTCTGCAGTATTCGTTGCCAACGTGAACTAGAGGGAAAGAAGAAAAATGGTTCAAATTTTTAAACTTTAGGTTAGTTCTGTCACTTTCATTTCATAGCGATGTCACGATCATTTGTCTTAATTCTTTGTTCATGAGAGAAGTAATAGGTTATCTGTCTGCCCATGCCATTTGTTGACTTGTTTGTACAACTGTTTAGAGCCTATTCAAGAAAGTCCTTAAACAATGCATTGTTTAACATAGTCCAAGTGTCAAAATAGTATTACAAATGTATTGTTTAACGATAACCACATATTTTTGTGAGCCGGTTAAATGGATTTTTGTCCTTCTTGGGAATTATGATATCATTATAAAGTATGGAAACTGTACTCGGGTTCAGACTCGAAGCATCTAAGGTAATACAACTGGTAGCTACTGGTGTTGTGTGGGCCACCTAGATACTTATTCAGTAATTTCGTGTAAATAACTGTAGTTTACCTGAATTACTCAGCAATGGAAGGAGAAGTATCAAAGCAAATATTTCCTGCATATTTATTGTTCTCTTATAATCCAACTTCTTATATAACCTTTCGCTGCAAGAGAAAACGGACACATCATCATTAGAAGGTAAAGTTATTCATACACAAGTGTTCAATTTGGCTCTGAGAGACTGGCCTTATCACGGCTTCCAAGAATGACGAGAAAAGTTCGAAACGGTCATTTGAATGGTAATACAGTGGAACCTCTCCTTACGGATACTTCTATAATACGGACACCTCTTTGTTACTGACAGTTCACAGTGAGTTCACTTGGTCCCTGAGAGACCGAAATTCATATAAAGCATACTTCTCCACTTTTTCCTGTCCCCTTGGTGTCTGTAACTGAAAGAGGTTCCATTGCACTGCATATACTGGCTAGCTCACGTACATCAAAATCGAAACATGACTCTGGGATCAATGTCTAAACATACCCTTATGATTACTCTTCAGCATCAAGAAAGACACTATTCTAAAAAGTAATGGTAAATTCTAGCGGTCTGTTTGAGGAAGCTTGGCATGAAAGGAAAGAAGGGTAAAACAAGAGAGACTGAAAACTCTGGGACTAGGGTAACAAAATCTGATTCTCTCTTACCTGAAAGTGATGTTATAGTGGTGCTAAGGCCAAGGGAATTGATCAGCAAATAAATCCACGTATCGTGTTTCCAATTCTAAGCCGGCAAAGGTCCTCCTGCTTTGCTGTAAGATGTCTACTTTCTGAAGGTATTAAACTTTTCAACTCAGCAACGACGACTGCTTCTCTTTTTATAACAAGATGAACAAACAAGCGACTTTACTGAGTTATGTGAGAGGATATCCTTTTCTGCCGTCACATTCCCAGACAAACTGCGCCACACGTCACTCTCGAACTTTCTTGACCTCACCCGAAGCGATTCTGGAATGTTCAAAAGTGAATCCATTTACACTTTGATAAAATTTTGTGAAATTAAGGCTTACGCCATGAATGTGCCAATCATGCAATACTTGAGAACCTTAGAGTGCGAAACACATGAATTGCGAATCCAACCAAGTTTACTTTTTCCCACATTCACTTAAACCATTCCAGATATTTTGTCCGGAATTACGCTTGTGATGTCAAACAGGAGGTGCACGAATGCATTGTTTAAACTATTTCGCGGCGAAAAGGATGTGTGGCCAGCAGATAACTTCCCGGCGGAGTAAACGTGGAGTGTAGCACGAGCTAAGGGCGAACAAATAGAAGATGGAGATAAAAATAACATAAAGACTTTCAAAGCGTCTATTTTGCAGATAAAGCTTCTTTACAAATGTAACTAAAATTTTGACAATAATGAGATTCGATGTCATTTAGGTCACCGTAAAGTAAGCAATTGAACAAGGCGAAAAATAAACATGGAGGTTCAGGAATGTTTTAGGAATACGATCGAAATTCTTCTTCCAAATTTAGTGCGTGGGGGAGTGTGTATGGTTAGGTTAAGTAACTGTGTGGATTAACACCAGTTACACCCGTTCCTTGCAGAAAATACATGTATCACTATGTAACAGATTTAGTTATGCAGCTCTAGCCGTAAGAATAACAAATGCGGAGGTGGTGGTGGGTGGACCTCTTTTTGAAGCTTTAGAAAATGAGCAGTAACTAAAAGGCTCTGTTTTGAGATTTTTTATTATTTTTTTCACAATTCCAAAAATTAGTAACCACAAAAACTAACTGGTTCTGCAAAGTTTTGGCCGTAAATAATTTCAACCGTCCTACCGATGGATACCCTGCTAGCAGAGGCCCTTCGATCTTCCTAGATAAGTCGGGAAGAGAAAGGGACTTATCAGACTTATCTAGGGCCTCTGCTCGAAGGGTAACCGATGGGATGGATTCGGACAATTTCACTGTATTTTTATTTTGAAGTTAAGAGAACAGAAGGACTGAAACAGCGTATGAAAAAAAACACTCCTTTGATTTTCGTGAGTCTACTGATGTGGCTGTGGGTCGAGAGAGTTTTAAAAAACGTAGTAGTAAACTTGACTTGGTGTGTATCGCAAAAGTTAATCATGGAGTTCAGTTCTCGCAAAACAAAAACAAAACCAAACCAGATTTCACAATCGAAAATAGCGTGACTCGGGATCACCGAAATAATTTCCATGGTAAAATTTTTATTTACGTTTTGTTTGTTTTAAAATTCTTGGTTGTTTAGCTGGTTTTTTTTTTTCTTTTTCGCCCACTATTTTTACTTAGGCGTGGCAGTGACACTTCAAATTGACGTCACAAGAGCAAAGGTCAGTTATATTTGGCAACACTCTCTAAAGGTATTTGACATTTCTGATAACTGTGTTGTCAAACCCACTGTGCCCAAAACATTTTCTCACGAAAATATCTCTTCGATTCGTGTTACACCCTTTGTGTATAAAACTACCTGATTTCGAGCCTGCACGCCAGTTTCGTCGTAGAAAACGTGAATTATTCGCCGAGATTTGAACAAGAGTCGTTTTACCAGCATGGCACCAAGAGGGTCTGCCCCGTGCATGTTTATAAATTCACAAGCTTCCCAGTTTTGCATTGTTTTGGTCCTCGTAAAACCTGTATTTGAGCCGCACCCATATTATTATAAAAACTCTTATATTTCTTGAAGGCATCGTTTAGAAATTTCTCATGGTTAAGCTTAATTATAACCAGAAGACGAAAAAAAATCCCTTTCACAGCGGCCCAACGTACGGGTGATTCGCATTTGTTTCCCACGAACTTTTATCTACAAAACACTATTATGAAAGTTACTTTTATTCAAATTCTTGCAGTTTATGTTAAGAACATAAAGTGTTTTATAAATTCC
>NW_028145630.1:675000-777500 GCF_977016875.1 Pavona decussata | reverse complement strand
GTTTTGTAATCACTTTCTTTACCTAGACGCTTTCCATGTAGCGCATGATCTCGATCTTTGCATCCACAGGTGTCAGAATCCATTATCTTGTTCTTCTTAGTACAAAGAACTTTGTAAAACTGGCGGCAGACACAAGAACATTTTTCTCTGCTCCATGTCTGTGAAAGACAAAAGCAATAAAATCAAAGCTTAACGCATGCTCTGAAGTTAGGTGGGCAAATGTTGGCATAAATCGAAGAGCACACTGTCTTAAAGCATTTTTTCTTGTGTGCCTTGGCTTGCCTTCTGTTAAAAGCCCTGCTTCTGGCCTAGCTACAACCGGAAGCGAAGTGCTTATCAAATGGGGACGAAAGTCACCGAAAGCTTGCATTGGAAATGTTAACCGTGGCCACAAAGCGGATTTGTGGGTGGTCAAACGGATTCGGACAATAGGCGGCTCGAGTCAATTATATGCAACTTTTGGCGAGAATTACTTCAATGCAGCCTTGGTGGCCAAAGTCTCCAAACTACATGTAGAGGTAAGAAAATTGAGAAGAACTTGAGTCGATGGCTATAAATGATGACAAACTTTAGCCAAATAAGAGATTTACGTGCGTAAGCTCGCGCGCAAATTTAAGCTTCATCGGATTGAAAAGAATTTCCAGTGGCAAAGACTAGATGACTGTCAATCTACACACCAAGATGCTTCATGCTATATCATTGCTGTAAGTACTGGTCTGCTGCTGGTATTAGGTGGAGTACAGATTACAAATTACTTTTTGCCGAAGTTGAAAGATAAGGTATAAAGTTTCCAATGCGCGTCCGTTTGCAGCTTGTTTGCCCCTGGAAGACTGAGCAAACTACACGCATATATTTCCCCTCCACTACTCTTTAGGGACCCAGACGTCGCCAGTAATTTGTCTCCCCCCCCCCCCCCAAAAAAAAAAAAAAACCAGGAGACAACAACAACAACTGCAAGGCTAAACAGGACGACACAGCTGTTTCTTCATAACTGCTCAAATCTGAATGATAAGAGAAGCAGAGACCGATACAACGTAGAATTACGTTTTTAAAGTGTATTAAAACGTAATTCTACGCTTCTCTTATCATTTGTATTTGTTCAGCCGATCAGATATCAACAATTGATCCAACATATACCAGCAGGATTACCGTCCAAGGTTGATTGTTTAGACATTACTAAAATCTGAGGCATCTATTTTTTTTGAAAGACGCAGAATTGACAATTGACGTATCTTGTACTCGTCCCCTAATCGAAAAGGGGCCCCTCTTCAGTATTTTAAGAGGGACAGTCTTCTAGAGGAAGGTGGGCGGGGGGTGGGAGGAGGAGGGGGGCACCTGTATGCACGCAAAGTTATATTAAATACAGACTAACTACCCTGATGGTAGGCCTACAGACCATCGTTTCTATATTGATTACCTTTTTTGCTGAGCAGAAATCTGGTGATCTACTGCATTCATAACGACAAGAATGAGGATTCCACCTGAAAGAGAAACGTGATAATATGAATAGGATCCAAGTCACAAACTATCTTAAAGGATTTATATATACTACCTCACCCCCAAATTGAATTATATCTCCAAGCAAAGTCATCCCCCTTCCCAGACCCTCCTTCTGTCACCGAATTCTGTTGGGTATCTCCGGACAGTTCGTGATTGGCCATTATTCCTGATTAATTATTGTATAGGAGGGAAACAGCGTACGGTCAACTCTCGCCTCGCGGACACCTCGCTACAACGGACTCCCCGATAATACAACAACAACAACAACAACAACAACAATTTATTCGCATTCCTATATAGATAGATGGTATCGCACACAAAAAAAAGGAAATAAGTAAAATATACGGCACGCGCCGACTGCTCAGTAGATGGCGCAAACGTAACGTAGACATCAACTGTCGAGTACGTGGTTGATCGATAGCCTGCGAGCAAGCTCTCTTTAGCTCTCTTCTCCCTTTTTTCCTCTCGCGGCTCTTTTCGCTCGCCGCTCGTGCTGTCCTTCCGCGACCTCAAGGAGAGATTACTCGCAGGCTAGTGTCGATTAAGTTGAACGACATATGTCGATCTCTGATGTGGTTAACTTGCGATCGCAACTTAATAACTTCCGATCGCACTTTTTACTAACTTCCGATCGCAACTTTTACTAACTTGCGATCGCAACAATAACTTGCGATCGCAACATAATAACTTGCGATCGCAACTTTTACTAATTCGCGATCGCAACTTTTACTAACTTGCGATCTTGTCAAGTTAGTATGTTTTGTTACATGGTATGAATGGGCATGCGTGTTGACTCTTGATCAGTGGAAAAAGATTGTTGGTAACTACATCCGTGAGCGTTTCTTTCTGACCACTCTCTTCGTTTTACTGAAAGTTTCAGATGGCTGTGCTCTTTCAGATTATCTGTCAAGTTAAGGAATATAAATGGCAACCATGAACGAAATTATTGTATTAACAAGACGCTTTTCAGAGCGTTTACGTGGGATGCGTTGACTATGTTTAGCACTAGTGGCCTCATTTATTGTACGCCTCGCCGATTTTTTAACCTTCCCTCCCTTCGCGATTGAACTAACTGAACAGTTTTAGTCAGAAAGATTGCGTGATATTGAGTTGCGCTACTTGAAATTTTGCCGCCTAAAAATAGTTCCCGCCAGAAAATGTCTTCGGCTGAAAGGAGCACTCTTTTTATCTGAAAAGTTCACTGCTAATCATAACTTTTTGCATACATTAAAACTTGACAACTTTCATCATATTTTTGCTTCTCATACAAAAGTCTTTCGTTGTACCGGAGATTCTATTACAATAACGTGGCGTGACTCACGTTTTCTACTCTTGTTATGTAAATAAAAGTGTAAGATTACAATGTAAGATTACAAATTGTTTTCGTTTCATCAAAAAAACAGAAAGAAAACAGGCAAAAAGCTTTCCTAAATGAAACCTTTAATCTTTTTGTGAAGTGGATTTCCAGTTGCGTTTAAGCATCAAATCGACAAAGTCATGCGATGTGTGTTTTAGCTTATCAATGATCTTTCCCCCAGGTATTCTGGATGGTTCTACAACTGTCAAACAGAAGCATGATTCCTTCGCTTTGAACTCTCCAATTTCCACCGTTTTCACTGTCGAGCGCTTCTTAGAAGTTATTCTTTCGATTTACTGCTTCAAAAGGGTTAGTTTTCTTTTTGAAAACGGCACATTGGAATCTAAAACATTAAAACAATTTAACCACGCCACTAAAGTCAAGCCTTTTTAGTTCCACCGAGAGATCACTGGGACCTGAATAATCACAATAGTAATTAACTCCCGTCCGATCCCTCCTGACATACACTAAAATATTGCATTCTGATTGGACCGTTTTTGTTAAAGACAATAAGGACAATACGAGACAAAAAGATCCCCTCTAGGAGAAAACTGAATTTGATACATCTAAAACGAGTTAATAATTGAAAGATGCGCATTTGTGGATACAAACGGCCCCCATTTTATAACGTGGGCTGCACAGGCATCCCACGTAATTAGTAAGTTACGATTGCAAGTTATTAAGTTGCGACGAAAAAAATCGATGTGTCCCTTATGTACGATGTAAGAATCGAGAATCGCGCAATCACGGTTCTATTGACGAGTGGCGAAGCCACAACGCACGAGTAAACTAAAAGATCGCGTGATTCTCGCCCCAAGACTCCGCAGTATGTCCTAGGGAAAGTTAGACTCGAGGAAAAATTTAGCATTCGCAGAGTAATTTGCCCCATTGACGGGTACTGAAACACAAAGTAACATACAGGGGGACTTTCAATCGGGTGGACAAAACGCGAGTAAAACAAAATTCAAGAAAAAATTTTGGTCACCGTAACAAGAGTCAATTTGTGACTGAATAGGAAGTTAAGTTCCAACGAAGGGAAATGACCCTGGGACAATCCCTAGTAACTTGTAGACTTCCTCTTTGTGTGACGGCTAAATTCCTGAAGCTGCAGGGCTCGCTAAAAAAAAAAAAACACAACGCTTTTGCTATTTTCAGTAATCATTTGTACTTAGTGTTTGTATAAACCACGATGTTTAGTTGTTTTAATTTTATTTTCGTGTGTAATGTACCTGAAAACTAGCTGGTGAGCTGTCTCACTAAAGCTAAACGTATGTACACAATAAAATTGACTTGAATTGACTTAAACCATACCTGAAACCTTCATTGTGTGGTATGATATGTTCAGGTGGCGGTCCGTGGCGAAACTTACAAACGCATTCACACTTGTCCTCGTTCCATTCCTGCACGCGGAGGTCGCACTTAAGCGGACTCGCCTCGTGCGCACACTCTGACCCACAGCTAGTGTGGTTACGCACCGTAACCACAGTGTTACTCATCGTCTCAGTGGAAAAGGCATTAATTTCAATGTTCTGGTAAGCGGTAGCCCTGCACTCTTTAACGTTGGGACTGAAGTCGTCTACAGACCCCTGGCACCGGTGCAGGGAAACGAAATAAGGACGAAATCTGTGCCGAGTGGGGTCAACTGCTACTACTGTCGGGACTGGCTCATTGCATTGGACATTTGGAAGTTTCTCAGCAGCTAAAAGAAAACGTAACGCATTAAATAATGAACTATGCATAGGGATAATATGATAGCCATTGCTTTGAACTGTAGAAGAAGCAGATGACTGACTGCCGTATTTCCCGATTCGGGTCATTGCGTTCATTGGGTTCCTTTCGGTTTCCGATACCGACCATTCATAGTTTGTTTTCATCATCAGTTAAATTAATAGCCAGCCTCAGCCGAGCCGAACAACTCCACTAATTTTATTTACCGAGTAAGTCTAAATAGCTGGACAATGTAACGCTAAAACAGTATGCGCGTTTCAACTGTTGGGATAGTAATGTTTACTCATGCAGACAAGCTCTGTATATTATGTTAAAACACTAGTGAACAGGGAAAACGTGTATTACTTAATGGGGGTTTCCCCTGAAATCTTCAGAACTAAAATGGTGGAAATTATGGCTTTATGTCTGAGAGAGATTTTGGCGTGGGTTAGATTCCTTTTTAAAAGCTAATAGTGTATTACTACAAACGCAAATCTTGTAGCGGAGGTGTTGCACATGGCACGGAAAGAAAAACCGGAAGTAATAGCCGCTGAGACGAGCGAACAGTTAATAGTTCATTCATTCAGATTGAAAGTCGCTTCGTTAACTGAGAACGGAGGTTAGCTATCCATAGTACATGTATTGATTCGATGTACAGTACTTTAAACTTGGTATAGATTTAACTAATTGGCTAAGGGATTTCGATCGCTTGAAGCCATCGCTAAACATTACACAAATTCTTGAAGCGCCGCGCCGTAGTACTACTACAAGAATGAATTAAAACTAATATAAGTGCTCGTGGCTTACCGTGAGTCAGTTGAAATACGGCGTTCACGAGCACCAGATAGCTCAAGCTAATCTGCATCGCTCCTGCCATCGATTACTCCCGACTTACTCTGTCTCAGCTGTGTTTTTGCCGCTTGTATAAAGCAAAGGTCCTTTACCTCGCCCTTCAACTCGCATATGATATGACTGATTAGCCGGCTAATCTTACGTTATTCACTTCACTATCAACTTTCGAATGCAAATTAAGGGGCGGTCCTGTCACGAGACGAAAGGTAATGATCTAAAAACAAAAGGTTAAGGCATTAAAGGCCCAAAGACATTTTAAGAATTTTACCTCCCTTTGTCATTGAAGATGGGTATTCCCCCACCAAAGTTAATACAGCCGTGGGAAAATCGCTGGTGACAATTCCTCTTTATTGGGCTAAATGGCCTTGCTCGCTCCAATTCAGCGTCGAATTAATTAAGTATTTAAATTCTTCTTTGTTTGAAAAGGAAATGAAAGTTTGTGAATACAGTATAAAAGAACAAGTATTGAAACCAAGACGTTAGCGGCGCCGCTTTATAACAAGGAGTAGAGAGTTTTTATACAATATAAAGCATTCATTCAATTTTTTGTTTTAAGGTCGGGATTATTTGTAGTATATTTATTTTATTCAAGTGTAAGTTTTTTCCTAACAATTAAAGATTGTTAAGAGACTTTTACCGTCTCTAAATTGAATATCAATTTATGTTTTCTAACTAATCGCCTCAAATTCTTATCATACCAATTATGAGAACCTGATAGTAAATCACGACAGTGTCCTCGAATTTATTCCGGTCTTCGTGCGTCAGCCTCACGCAATATATTGCACGGCGAAGTTACTCAGGAACTTATAAAGAGGTATAAAACAATCGGAAGCCAATGCAAATTTACATTACTTCACTGTGGTTTCCAATCCAAGGGTCGGAATATTGGGCAGTTCGCGAGGGCTATAATGATTGCATGAATTGTTGAAAAACCCAAGAGTACAATTATAATTTTTTCCCTAATCTCCAAGTCACTCTCAGCACATGTAAAAACCTATCTTCTGAAAACACGATGCAATCCCATTTCAGTTTGTTGATCAGGACAGTGTCCCTCGCGTAATCGATAAAAACTGCGTTCAGTAGGCATTGAAATCAGTGTTTAGTTTCATTTTCAGTAGCTAAAACCAGTGCTTTACCCTCGACCGTTCCGGTTTGTAACCTTATTTAGCTCAAATACTCAAATTCGTTATCTCATTTTGGAAGCTCGCGGTATGATGGAGGCAGCATCAGAAAGTGCAAAAACACTTTTGTAAACAATAGAAACTGAAGCAGTATCATGAAGAGTAACAATACAATTTTAGAGAATTCACGTTCATCTTTAGCCACAAAAGTTTGTCTTGAGGGTTTTTTTTTCCTTATATGGGGCCTCGCGCAGTCGATGTCTTTTCAGAAGGGGCGCCTTTGAGAGCATGAGGCGCTTAAGCTTGGAGGAAAAGTATTAAACAAACACTCATCCAAATAGGGCCCTTTTTAGAGGGGGAGGGGAGGGTTATTGGATGGAATGCGCTGTGGTGAGTTGTAACCGAGCTGTTGCGTTTGTATGGGAGGGGAGGGGTAAATGAATATTTAAGAAACAAATCGACATTAGAAGGGCTTTCTTAGTTCTAACGTTATCGAGAAATGGGAAGATATTCATTTAAAAGACAGATATTTTAATTTTATATATTTTATTAAATTAAGCACACGCTCAACTTTGTTTATTGTGAGTATATATACCTGGGGCCAGATTCTCGAGGTTCTCCTAAGTTAAGAAATATCCTATGTATTGTTTCTCAACAATAGACTATTGCTGGACTAACAATAGGCTATTGTCAAGAAACATAGCCTGCGTAGCTGGTGGTTTTGGCGGGCGGGAAAGCCGGGCCAAAACGAGTGGTGCAGTTGCGGGGGAAATGGGGCGAGAGCCGCGAAACCGCGTCAACGAGCGGCTTTGGCCCTCGTGCCCGGCTTTCCGGCGAGGCCACCGACAAAAACCGCCAGCTACGAAGGCTACAAGAAACATTACCAATTATATATCTTAACTTTGGAGGGCTTTTTGAGTCTGACCCCTGTATAATAAATATCATGAGAACGTTATGTACAACTTTAACGGTAAGTAAATATAATACAGCGCAGGCTAGGCGAATGAGAAAACATGCTCGAACCTAGCTAAAAATCTATTAATTTTATATAACATGTGAAGCGAAGTTGACTATTTTCAATTACTTTGTTTGTTAATTTGAGGCAGTTTTGGGCAAAGAGGCAATAAACCTATAAATAGCTGGTTACAGAAACTGTGTTCGCTTATCATTTAACACCGATCTTCAAAGTCTATTGACTTTACTTGATTCACTATTGTAGTACTCGGTTAAACACCTTTTCCTAGAAAAGATAACAAACATGGTAAAACATATGTAACGTAAAAAAATAAATTAATTAAAACATATTTCAGACACCTAAAAACCTAAATTGACATTTCTAATTGCTACAATGCACTGCGCACGCAAGCAGCTCGTGACTAACCATTTTTCTTTCATGTTACACGTCCCGCATAAACAAAATTGCAGAAACATGTGTATACAGTCGACTCCCGATGACTCGAACCTCGCGCTAGCTCGAACCAATTTTCCTTTCCTTTCAGGTCATTTTCTATATAATTTTACCCTCGATAACTGGAACTCCCGATACCTCGAAACTTTTTCAATTTCCCTTGAAGGTTCGAGTTATCGGAAGTGGACTATACTTTCACTTTATGAGCAGTAAATATTTCCGCAACAAACTGTAGCAATGACGTCATGAACAGCATCCGGAAATAAAGGGTTGCGAAATCCTGAAGTCATTGATTCCGTTGCTTAAACATACTGAAACGTTCACTATAAAGGTGATGTTACACAGGACAATTTTCAGCAACATTTTTTAACGCAACATAGCGTGCGGACAACTTCTAACGCCACACCTTGTTGCAGCAAAAACTTTTGAACACTTGAAATACGTTAAATGCGCTATGTTACTAGATAAACACTTTCGTTCCCTCTAACATCGCCTTAAGAGTCAGTCGAACTTTGAACTAGTCTATACTAAATCCCAGCTGATCTTGACTGGAAAGTGAAATGGAATTAAGCATTATTACATACTATCAAACAAAGGAAGAACGTTTCCTGTCTGTTCTATCATTTGTAAATCCTCGGGAATGCATGACGACGTTTGCAATTTCTCGCTGTTTTTCTTTCAGGTTCTAAGCGCGTACAGTGAACTTTTGTTGTCTTGTTTTTCAACCTCGTGTGAAATTCCTTTCGTGCGTAAGTCAGTTAGATACAGGACAGACCAAGCCTTCTTTACTGTTCATATCCGTAATAACAAGACCATCGTGATTTTATAGATCTGTTTCCCTGTCTTTTGGTGACAGAGGTGCCGTATAGCTGTCGTCATCACTGTACGAGTACTTGGCGTCTTTTAAGGAATCTGTAGATCCCGACTCCACTGCCACCTCTAGATCTGGAAGAGAAAAATTTAGAAAGCTTGATTATTCATTTATTCATTTATTTCGTTATTTAACAAGATATGTCGTTCCTTTAGAAATGAGACAAAAATCCAACCCAAAGTTTACATTTCCCAGTTAAAAAAAATGCCATTTCTCAGCTGACAGTTAGCTCGGCCTATGCAAACCCTAAGTAAAGTACTGATCAGTAATTTTTATGAGTGGATATGAGTGGATGAATGGGAATGCCTAAGGATTTCTTTCCCAGAATCTGAAGTAGTTCAGAATTTTAAGGTTATTTCACCGAATTACGTAACTAAAGTTTTGATTGTACGAAGAAAACGTTTAAGTGGCATGAGTATCTTCAAATTTTCCTTTTCACAGGCCATTCCCGCGTTGCCTTGAGCCTCATTGTAAAAGCGAGACTTTAGTGCAAATTTTTTGTTATGAAAATTAGCTTTTATTCAAATGTACACAAACCTAATTTTTATATGAAAAGCTTTTGCACTTAATGTCGCTTACATGATGAAGTTCACAACAAATCAGAGATGGCCTATTTATACATTTGCTACCAAACGTTCGCTGGCATGGCAAGTGTTTTTCCTGGTGTAGCTTGCAATCTCGCTATTGAACCACAGAGTAGCCTTCCTTTTCCGTTCTGACCATTTTTTCAGATCCCAGGACGTTTTTAGCTTTCAACAAAACGCCATCATTTCTTTAAGTCAGAGTCAAAAAAAAAAAATTTACAAAATACTTACAGGGTTGATTTATTTCGTCTTCTGTCTTGTTCGAGTCTGGCCTGTCGAGAGGGGATTGGGTGGAGTTCTGTCTCTTTCTTTTTCGTACCCAGTGCACCAGGGTGCAGATGAGGATGATGATAAGCGCTGCTTGACCAATCAGGAGTGTGATGAACATGCGGTAATGTGGATCAGCTGCAAAATTGAACAAACGCATTTCATACTTAGGCCAATTATTATTATTATTATTATTATTATTATTATTATTATTATTATTATTATCATTAAATTACGTCCAGTAGGGCCGTGTCCAACCTAGGGACATGAGGCACTACTGGAAAAAAGTTACTTGATTGACATGGAGTCTGCGCAATATGTGGGCTGTTCCAATTATAGTGAGCCTGAGCATCGACACAAAAGAATCCTTTAACGGGGTGATTCACTTCTGATCGCGTTAAATTATCACAGATACGCTACAGGCAAGCAATATCCAGACGATCCAGAGAACAATTTAGTTTAGCGTGTTGATAAACAAGATTGCGTTTTTGAGAGTTTAAAGCTAAAATAAAAAATTTCGGTTTGTATGATTTGCGCATACTTACTTCCAATCCTGTGAGTACTGGCCGACACGTCTAGGTTTACACAGCTACAGTCAACATCAATGGCCATTTTCTTTTGTGTGCACTCAGCAACTGCACTGTCCCGGCATCTACAGCCACAAATTTCATTGCTCCAAGTCTGTGAGATCGCAAAAAACAAATAAATGATTACTTGTTACTACCTGTACCATATGTGTGTCAGCATGAAACTATCACAGCTTATAAGGAGCGTTATATATGTCAATAAAACTATAAATACGGAGAAACATACGCGTGTGCAAGTTAGTTCGGGGAGAATATCGATCCGGAGAAATAAAGTTCGAGCTAGCCACCTGCTTCCCTAGTGGACGAGCCAAAGTGGCCTGCGACTAGTTTACCTGCAATTTGTTTCGCGAACCTTTTTGTAGGGAAACTGTCTTTTACGAGCCGGCGAGGAAAATGGGGTGGGGATACTTTTTGTCAAGTTAACTCTCCAACGTTCTCGCCAGCTTGCAAATGACCGATTCACAACCGACAGACTTTTACGAAAGACCAACCAAGTGAACCTGCTCGCGCAGGTTAAGCCCGGAGAAACGTTCGAGTATAGTGCTATCCTATCAAAATTGATCTTCTTACTTTATTCTATCTGTTGGCAACTCTGTTTAAGGCATGTGAGTTACTGAACTGCTCAGTAGAAATATGAAAATCGAGAAACAAAGCTGTCTTACCATTCTTAGTGGACAGTGGTCAGGTGCGCGAGCACACTCACATCTGCACATATGTTTGTTCCACCTAGAATTGAATTCATAAGATAAAGCACTAAGCATATAAGATAAAGATATCGTCATGGGATAAGGAACTGAGAAAGTTGAAAGCCATACTGAGATTCAACTTGAGTTTGGGATAAGCTTCTACCGATAAAAAAGATAAAGAACTGAGAAGTTTTTATTTCTAGTGCAACCTAGCCCAATTTTTTCCATGTTATCGTTTTGAACTTTGTAGCTTTCAAAATTGTTAAAAATCATATATCTGGTAATGAAAATCTTGCGCGTAAAACAGTTTTGCGACTACTGAAATGCTCATTTCTTTTCCTTCAAGTTGCGCATTAAGCGTATGTTGTTTATACCCTTTTCCCGCTCTTGGCGTTACTTACAGGTTCCCCGGACTTGACATCAGTTGAACGTTTTCTATCGCTTAGCAACACACGGATATATTTGTTTTGAACAGTTAATTGCAAAGACGTAAGACATGCAAAAGGGAGAGCTGTCAATTTCCCTGTCGCTCAAGATAGAATAGATGATAAACGCACCTGAAACCTTCTTTGCAAGCGAGTTCTTTCGGGGGTCCATTCGGGTACCTGCATTTGCAGGCGCACTCGTCTTCGTTCCAGTCCTCCACGGTAAAATCACAATCATCGGCGCTGTTGATGCATTCGTCTATACAACGAGTGTGGTTTCTAACAGTCATAGTGCTGGCTTCAAAGTTCGTCGCAAGGGGATAAACTCTGATGTTTAATTCCTCGTAACTGCTAGGTACACAGCGCCGCGTTGAAGGGCCATCTATGAACCCCGACCCTGCACAGCGATGCAGTTTGACAAAATACGGGAAGTAGCGGTGATTCCCAGGGTCCAGTGCGACTACACTCTCATGGGGTGTCCCACAGTAGACATTACCCAAATCTAAATAAAAAAAGACAATGCTCATTATCGTTATGCAGACACTTTCGTAATGAGCGAAATTAAAATTGATTTCCCTTTCTATACATGGTTTTTCAAAGTGGTCTTCAACTATACAATAATCCTAAAAAAAAAAAAAACAGAAGAATATTACAAAATACGAATCCCCCAAATACATGCCCAATGGACTGTTAGGTGGCACGGCTTGTTTACTCGCTCTATTTGTCCACTGTTTTCTGGTCCAACAAGACGGCCTTGAGACACGATAGATTTTACCGCATTTTTAACAACTTTATTGGGGAAAATCCCGGGGGGAAAATAAAGCGCTTCTGCTGGCCATAAAAAAAATCTCGCCAGTTCTCCGGCCAGGCTATAGCAGACCAAATTTTTTACCTTGAGATTAGATACATCATTCTCCTCCTCGTCCATGTTCAGTTTCACAAAAACTGAGTTTGGGCAAGAAAGCACTAACCTTTGATGTTTTTGTCAGCTGCACTGGTATCCAGGCGCTCCATCAGAACCAGTGACATTAAAATCAGCAATTTACCAATCAGACTGTAACTTTTAGTTGCCATATCTTAAAGTGACTTGTGAAGTACCTGGAAAAAAAAGTTCGAAACCTGTCAGTAAAATCTTAGCGATTCGTGACATTGTAATTATTTGGGTCGTCACGCAACGCTTATCTGGAGAAACGTTTCGTGACTTGTTGAAGAAAGCGTTCATGACTACATGTACCTTGGTTTAAATAAGTTTGTTTCAAGGGAAGACGTTTCCCGGACCTTGTGTGTATGTACCTACGGAAGGGGGTCTGGTGAAAGTCTATTATTTAGTGGTGATTTTGTTTCGAGTGCTATCGTAACCCTTACAATATATAACACTGGCTCTAGAAACGAGGCAGAAGTTGCTTCCTTGAAATGCGCGAGAGAAAAAAAAAAAAGAAAGAAAGAAGGAAAGAAAGAAACCCTCTCTCATCGTAAATTACTCGTCGGCCACATTCAAGTGCCGTATGGAACAAGGCACGATTAATTAACTCCATATTCTTTCATAACGGGAAGTTAATTGAACCGGATGTGGTGTGAAGCGATGATTGTGTATACATGGGTTGAGCTTCCTGTTTAAACAACACCCAGGAAAACATTCAAACACAGGTTTTCTTAGAAAATCTGCTTCAAGCAATATTTTTACAACGTCGTCGCAGCCGTTTGATGACGCAAACTCACGCCTCTTAATGTCTAAACGACCATGAATAAACCTTTCGTTCACCGTCTATTTAGCATTTCCACCCATGTCACCAATTTGGCTGTATTGGACACTATGAGGCTCTATAAAGATAGATATTTGGTTGGAGTGCGAAAAATAACCTATTAATCGATGCATACATCATGACTAAACCAAATAAATGTCTTTTAATTAAGAGACCTCCTGACAAGTTCATTTCGGTTCAGGGGCCCGTTTCTCGAACGTCCCGGTAACTTATCGGGCACGATAAGTGTCTTTGGTGATAAATGTTTCTTAGCAGAAGTCCATTTTTGTTGCTTTGAATACTAAATTTTAAAACCTTATAATTCTATGAGAACATTGGGCAAGTATCATGTCTCTAATCACTGTGTTATCGGCGAAAAAAAAAATTAAAACTGATATACTCATCGGGCCCGATAAGTTACCGGGACGTTCGAGAAACGGGCCCCAGTATTCATTGACCTGAGTTTCAGCTATAAATTTACTCAGTTACATGCATTGAAAATTACTTGTCTCGTGTGTCTTGTAATCAGGTCTGGTAGTGAAAACAGCCAAAGTATCAGTTTTCCCAAGCAACTCGGTGGTGCAAAATGGACGTGATATTGGAATGGCCACTTGACCATAAACCTGCAGTCTGCATATGTATACACGTGACTCTGGTCACTACATAGCAACTTTAACATCACTCATCACCCACTATCTATAGGAAGATATTATAGTTTATATCAACAGTGTTTGCGTCACACGATCTTATACTACTCAAATTTAACTGGGTCAGTAAGAGAAGTTTTTCAGGCACGTTTCAGTAAGCATTAATTGCCTTAAACCATACTATGATTTCGAACTTAGATTCTTTTCGAGCTCATAATCGCTCAGGTAACTTATTCGCAGATTTCATAGCCCCGTGCTAAGGTGTAAAATTGTCCAAAGAACGAGGAGGATAGGGAGAATTGTAATTTGACCAAACGCCCATCAAAGAGATTCAGACCAGAAGATCGGAATGGATCAGAGAGTTAAGCTTACAGGCGCTCTTCGTTTATGTAAAATCGTGTACGTAAATCGGCAAGAAACGTCCTGCCAACTCAGTAAGTTTTTTCCGTTCGTTGTACGGTATGTAATACAGATAGAAAAAGCCGTCGCTTGTTTAGGAAAAGTTTGGATCTACTACACAGGCTCCGCATCTGAGTTCAATAGCTACGTGAATTTCTGTTTTTGTTTTTGATTGAAATTTCTCACGCTCAGAAAAGCCGGGGGTGATTAATTTTACAGCCCATTTAAACTTGCACGAAATTTACCTCTGATGATGGGTAGGATTAGAAGACTTTGAAGTTAGTTTGTTTGTACAGAATTTGTGAAAGAAAGAATGACAGATCTTCAGAAAACCTTCTGATCGCTTTATACTGATTCAAAGCAAATAAACCTTTACTAACTTCTGTTAGCGCAGTAACCTAACCCTCATTTACAGATTACCGTACCGTAATCACTGCGCTGTAATCCACACTCTTTCTCCAGCTGTTTCTCGCACTTCAAATTTCAAGCACCGTTCACTGAATGCAGTGCTGTGAGACCACGTTGGTTGTCAACCCTTCGAAGTTACAGCGTTTGTAAAGAGAGAGCGGTGTTTTAAGTGATATTCATGAACTGCAATGCGTCGCAAAAATTTGCATTTGACTAAGTGCACACAAAAGCAATTCATTGGAGATTACATGCATTATACACGAGTCTTACAAAGTCCATTATAAAGACAAACGAGTGTCATTATGCTTTTTCGGAGAGGCTGCGGCAAATTTGGGACCAGAGTACAGCTACTTATAGCGCCGCAGTAATATCATGTTTAGCTTACCGGTATCTTTCGTTTCTTCCTTCCAACTTTGCTCCGCAAATTCCGAGCTTGCACTCTCGTTCTTGAGTGATGGGTCTGATTTTGAGCAAACATGAGGCCGCATGATACGCCGCACTGCGTTTTAGCTTATTTCAACACAAGTACTTCCGGTCCATAATGACGTCAATAGAGGTCAAACTTCGTGACAACGTTACCAAACATGGGGAAGGCGTGGGATGAGAAGTCACAGACGATGCATGGCGTGATCAGGTTATAAACTGTGAACATGGACAATAATTGGCTTCACCGGCGATGTCCAATGATGACGCTTATTCACGCTCAAACGGATGGCGTGTATTTTCGCGCGCCCAAGCGGTCGTTAATTTTAAGCCTGACAAATCTTCCCCATGAGTCGAAAAAAGATTGGTATGAATTTTCCCTTGAGTAAACTTATAGAAGTTTACTTCAGTAATAATTTGAAGATTATTTATATTACCTGAGTTTAGGAGGAGCCCATTGTCTAAGAGTTTACATCCCGTTTACATAAAATAAGGATGAAACTGAAATTTGTGATACAAGGTGTCAAAAAAAAAAATTGATAAGCATTTTTTCAAACTTTCACAGATGTTTACTGGCATGTTATATTGGATCCACTCAAGGTACCCAATAATTCCCTGAATTCCCTTCTTTTTTTTTTTTTTTTTTAATTAAGGCTGAATTTTTAAAACTTGACTGCTGGGCTTGAATAACGGCGGACAGACAATGACTAGCTGCGGTATCATTGAAAGCTTCAATACACCCTTCAATGAATCGATCTTTTACCCACAAGAGTTCCTAACACTAAGCTTAAAGTTTGAAAATTTAACATTTTAGTTTTGGAAAATACTCTGAATAATAGAAGAAGCTGCTCTTGGCGAGCTGCCACCCTTGGGTGGAAGGAATTAATCCAAAAACCAAACTTTGCAGGGAATCACGACATTTGAATCTTCCAACGTTTTTACATATAAGGAGCGAGGTTGTGGTTCCGGTTTTTTAAAAATAAAATACAAAGAAAACCGCTAAGTTACTGAATAAAGATGGCTCAAAATTCCTGTCTTTCTCAGAAAACTTTTGGTGAGTTAAGCTTCCTGCATTTGGTAATCAGGAAGGGCATGACACAGAAAACACTTCCGGAACAAAAAGAACGAGACGAACGGACATCATTGTTTGTATTTTGTGGTTATACGGAATTTGCAGTCTTTGTTCTCAAAAAGCAGCAATAAAACAATAATTTAACCCTCTGGAGATTTGTTAACCGCATGAGGCCGTGCAACGCACGCTTCTACGTTTCAATAATGCAGTACTGAAGATCAAGAAAAAGGCACTCAGTTTGCCAAACATGAATTTTAAATGACGTAGCCTGCTTTAACTTTCCCTGTAGCTGCTGCGCGGTGAGGGAAAGGAGTGGAGAGTGGCTGGAGGGGGGGGGGGGGGGTGGGGATGAGCGTACTCAGGTAGATCAGCGACGAGAAGGTGCGAAGACCTTTTTGGGGTTTTAAATTAGCGACCGAAGACTTTATTGGCGATTGGAAAATTTCTGTTGGACTCCTTTTATCAGTGGGAGAGGGGAGGGGAAGATTTTGACAAGGACTTTTAAAGGGTTTTATGCGGAGTAGAATGATCGTTTTGGGGTTACGTTCTTGGCTGTTACAACCTCGTTCCCAGGTATTGTTCGGATTGTTCTGGGAACGAGGCTGTGGCCGTTGGACTTTGTTGAGGCCCAGCCCACCTAATAGGCCATCTTTAGTGTCAAAGCCTTGCCTCATTTGAACCCACCCACTCCCCCCCCCCTACAAAAGACAACAGCTCGACTGACCAACGTAATGAGGTGATTCTACTTCTTTAAGGCTTTTAAATTTTTTCTTCCCTTCTCTTTCCTTGTTTGTATCGTTGATGAAAGAGAATACAGCAATTTGCCTACATCTTGAAATCAGTCCCAATCGTTTCTCAACATTTTAATAGCTGTACATGTTAAAATTGTGAGAAATTTTTTAAATTAAAGTTATTCTTACCCTATGAAACACTATAGTTACAGCGGATACAGCATGTAAACGAGGTTCCTTTCCATGTCCGTGACCGCTGGGTTGTAATAGCTTGCAGGCTCAACTTTATTTTAATTTTGGTCAAAAAGTGACAACAAATTTGTCTTCGGGTTCTCTTCTTTTCATTGAAGTAATAATTACTTTTTTTTACTTGGATAGAGCGGGTTTCAATCGAGTGTCGTAAAACCAAAACCCAAGTAATTACTCTGGCCAATCACAACAGACGCAAACTGCGCGACGATCCAATCAGAATTTGAAGCAAATACATGTAACCGGCGCGGGAAAACGCGTGCGGGCGAGTCGCGATTGGTTTTGGGTTTGTTTCTTATTGGTTGAGAAAGTGGCGCGAGTTTTTAGCCAATCACAGAGCGTAGTAATGCAAAACCAAGGTAAACGTGAAATTACTTTCGACACTTAATTGAAAACCGTTCTAAGTGACTGTATATGAATATACAGACTATTAAAATAAAAGCAACTAACTACTAACAACGTAACGGCCATTTCCTCTCTTGTGACAGTTAAATATTTACTATTATATAATACACCAAAATATTACGTTAGATGCTAACAAACCGAAGCGTACAAAATTATATTTCCATTGCGCATATGCCACACATTGACATTCCAATCCTAGCAGTATGCAGAATGTTTGTCCCATGAACCTAGTTTAATGGCATTAGCTCCCACGAGTCTCCTGTAGCTCAGTGGTGAGCATCCGAACTAGTGGTAATCGGAAGGTCTAAGGTTCGACTCCTGATAGGAGCACTCGAATTGTTTTTCCGAGTATGCCTGTGTCATTAACTGATTAATACATCATTCTCTATCTATAACACCTTTGCGTTTGTATGCAATCCATTGAGTTAGTTTATCTCGATACGGACCCGGCTAAAGACCACTCTGACACAACTCATCGCACGCTTCTGCGATTCCATATACTGATCACATTGTCGATGTTAATCATGTCTTTCTTTATACACTCCTTCCTATGACCATCAAATCTGACTTGTTCGTCCTATGGTGGGACTGTCGTCGTGACTTCCGCTGTTCTTCGTTGCAGTTACATCAGGAGCGCCCAAATTTCCATTCGCTCTGTTTGCATTTTCATTTGAGGTGGCTACAAGAGAAAAAAGGTCTTAGTCTAAGAGAACGACTATATAGCGAGTCTCATGCGCAGACGTTCTCTGAGTTCGAATAAATGAATACATGAGGAGTCCAAAGAGCGTCTCCTACAATATAGTCAAACCTCTTTAATCATTGCAAAGGGACAAAGCGCTGTGCTCGTATTACTGAGGCTTAGCGGTATCTCAGGGATCAGCTAACTCAGTAATTATCTATTTATTATTACACCCATTTTGAAATCACTGCATGGTAATCCTTAGAATCTGAATGGCTATCAACAGTGCCATTTGTTCACGAATCGCACTATTTTTTGCTCTAAATTGAATCCTATTTTTTAGCCCATCAAAATGTAAATGAAATAATAATAACCATGTTTCCTGAAGTGGATAAATAAATATTGATATTGACAAAAAAATCGGTGTGGTTTAAAATGGGTGTAATAAAGTGGTAACTGAACTTGGTGGTAATTGTTGGTCATGTCTGTAAGAAGAGGTTCCAAAGTATCAAAACTCTAATTTACCTTGGTTAGGGTTTAGTATCCGTTTTAATTTAAACGACAGAAGAGACGGTAAGAGGTTATAGATCCCTAATATTAACCCTTAGACACCTTCTCTTTAAGGCAGTGTTTGCCAGTGAACGACAGCTTTACTCCACCTGACTTTACTCTATCAGAACAAGGAAAGAATATCCAGTACAAGACCAACTGATTTCAACAATAGCGCTTCCTGCTGATAGTTCGTTTTACCGAACAAAACTATTTTTTCGGTTTACGATCTTACCCTGCAACGTAGAATCGCGGGTTGCCAGGGATCGCGCGTACGCACTATAACAAGTCTAGGAATGACACTCACTCGCATAGTGTTAGCCTGTTTAGCTTGGGGGTTTTGTTGGGGTTTGGTGGCCCGCGGCAGAGCCGCGAGAAGAATGGGGATGAGGACTAATCTTCTCGCGGCTCCCCCGCGGGCCACAAAACCCCAAGAAAGCCGCCAGCTATGCAGGCTGGCATAGTATGAGCTGTACTGAGTTTAGTTGATTACGTACCAATAATTAAACCAAAAGGAAGGAAGAAATAAGTTCGTTGTCGTATATTTATTTATCAAAGGGTTTCAAACAGTTAATTCCTCAGGCTGATTTCTCTTTGAAAAAAAAAATAAGAGTTGATAGTTTTGATGCGATGAACCGATCCGAGAAAAATAAATTCATTGAGAGGTTGTTTCATACCAAAACTGAAACTCCTGTGATCAAAAAATTGCACCTAGACTTCATGACAAAAACAGCTACAGATAGCGTGTGTAACAACTAACCAGCCAAACAACAACAACGGCATCAACTTCAGCGTTAAAGGAGGAACCGTAATATAATGATAATTTCAGTAGCGGAACGAAGCTTTAATTTAAGAGGTGAATGTAAATGAGAAAAAAAAGTTGAAAGATGTAGAAGAGCAAAACATTATACCTATTCAGGGCGACATGTTTTACAGTTAAAAACTGTACCTTTATGAGAGCGATGGCACTTGTCAATAATCCAGTGCATTACTCCTTTCTCATATCTCCAGAACAGGTACAAATCAAACAAGAAAACAAGAACGATCAGTTCTGCCACCATGACCGCTGCTAATCGCTCCCAGTTCATCTCTTCGGCTGCCGAAATAAGACAAGCGTGTAAAATGAGGCTGAACTGTTCTGAAACTCTTTCCCCTTTCATGTAGAATTTGTGTACGTCCGCAACGTGAAGTTGGAGAAAAAGGAGATTGTGGGCAAAAAAATCAACTGCTAATGACCAAATCTTTTTTATTAATCCACCGCACTGTTTCTAAAGGCTTGGGTAAACTGACATTTTCGGTCGCTAGTATACAGATAAACTGGACAAGTTATGTCTCGGAAGCTTAATGTTCTTCCAGAAAAGCTGTGTTTTTTCACTTTATGGAGCTTCTCCCGCCTATGCACCAAGGCTAAGTTCACACTGTACGGCTACAAAACTCGCATTGATCTTAAGTGCACTGGTATACACTTTAGATCTGCTGCCATACCAGCCAGTTTTGTACCGAATTTCCTTCGATCCGTCAAGGGTGCGCCACACATTTCCTGTAAAATCTAGCGACATGTTCGCATTGTATTGGGTACGGCTGTGGGACCGATGCGAATCCAAGACTTTACCCAAGTCCCGGGGGGGGGGGGGGGGTACTTGGGTTAAGTTTTGCTGGGTATGTGCCGCTGGCCTCTCAGAGCCCCTGCCCCATTATAGTCTATTTTGTGGCCAGTTGTAGACCCCATCTTCGTCACTTTTTGGGAAAATGTAATTTTCGTGATCCCAACTAAGTCACCTTTTTTTTATGCTTCTGCTTTCAAGAACAGAACAGAGCCTCTTAAAAGGAAGTAACCCCCCCCCCCCCCCCGGGACCAAAGTATGGAAGGGTACAAAACGTGCACGAAGAGGTGGTACAATGTGAATAGAAGGCCTCTCGATGTAAATTTCCAGTTGCGCATCTCAAACAATTCATGGTCAAAACTGTTATACTCGAACAGGACCCACCAAACCACAAAATAAATGGTGGACTCTGCCTGCACCCCTCTTCCTCAACCTCAAACGAGTGGTGTCTTTAATTCATAGCACCCCTCTATTCAGCAGTAAAAAAGTAAAATGAGCTTCAAACCTCACTTTTCTTGTTTATCTAGCAATACTGACTCTTCCTAGCTGAATATTTGTGTCAACTCAAATTTTAAAGCCAACAAAATTCTGTCGGTTATGTTCAGGAGAGAGCCGTGAAGTCGTTTCTTCGATAACCCCACCCCCCAGACAAGGTAGATCCTCTTCGAACAAACTTGCTATGACCAGTTCCCTAAAACGAAGTTGCAAAAAAACATTTCAGTACATCCTTGGGCGAACTGACACAGTACTAAACAGAACAAAAACACTGTGTCGACTTGCCTACAAATTTGAGCTCTATCAAATTTATAAACGCAACATCCCGAGTTTACGCAAGTCCTCAGGGATGAAAAGAAGTCACACATTTAAGTCACGGCAAATTGCGGCACTGGTTAGTCAAGCTTTAAATTTACAGACTGACTCACCGCTTCTTCTACCGGTAACGCCAGGACCTGGATTTGTTGTCGGAGGCGCTTGGTCTTCGCACTTACAGGTTGTTGCGTTGAGATATTTTTTCTCAGATTTACATATTTCCACTGCAGTCTGGGTGCAAACGCAACCACAAGCTTGGTGACTCCATATCTAAAACGATACAAGTGTAGCAATGAACACAGAGTACGCAGCATTTGTTAAATAGCTGGAGATTCTTTGAGTTCGATTGCCTGCGCTCATTGGTTGTTTCTTTGTCACGTGGTTGACTTAAATCAAATGTAGAAATCAAGGACCAAACATCCAAAATCGTTGCTCGCTTTTAGTTCAGAGAAATTTGGGCGTAAACCTTTTTTCGTTTGTACTGATCACTAAACCAAACATTTGTGCGCCGGATTACTCATGCATAATGCGCAGGCAAGTCTCACCAATTTCAAGGTAACTCTTTGAAAAATCCCAAGGAATTTTTTTTAAACAATGGCGACGGAAAAATAATAGGCAAATTTTCCTCAAAAGGGCTATTCTAATGCATGAAAACTATGCCTAAATGTTTACGGCTACGCATGGCCAAAATGGAAATAGACAAACGTTGGCTCGACGTTTTCAAGAGTTACCCTTGCGTCGTAGATTAAACGCGGTGACACTTGATGTAACTCATTTCTTTGAAAGCTCACTTGATTTCATTGTGATCTAGAACCAATTATTCATGCATAAGCAAAGTATTGAATATAAATTAGGCAAATGTTTGACCAGGTCACCGGGCTCATCCCCAGGCTGAACACTACCCCTTTAATACCCCCATCAGGCTGCTAACAGCCAATCTGATTCCAGAATTTTGTGATATTTTATTTTATTTAATTCAATATTTATCCAGGGGCATCCAATTTAGCAGAGCTAGTTTAAATGGAGCCCTGACACAGTACAAGACAAAACATTGAAACATAAAAAAAAAACTAGACAAATAATTAAGTTATAAATGCAGCATGTACCGCAGGCGTTATTGCTTAAGATGGCGCTTAAGTTTAGTTTTAAACTCACTGAACGCCTCTACCTGTCTAATGGTTCTTGGGATGGTGTTGTAAGTTCGAGCGCCGTTTATTCTGAAGCTCCCCTGATACTTAGCAGTTTTTGCGAAGGGAGGGCGCAACAAATCACGGCTTCTGGTGTTATAGCCATGGTAAAGATGCGCGTGCCTAAACTCTGAAAGTAAGTACGAAGGCGCTATTCCGTGAAGACATTTATGAACTAAAAGGCATTTGAGATAATTTCTGCGCGCTTGTATGTTGGGCCAACCAAGTGTTGATTTTAACTCCTCAGCCCCGACTGATCGACCTTCAATAATGCATGCAGCACGTCTATTTAGCTTATCTAGGTAATCTTTGCTCCCAGCCCCACAACTGTCCCAGACAGGCGAGCAGTAATCAAATAATGGCAAAACTATAGTATTGTAGAGCATTAGGCAAGTTGGCTTGGGGAGAACCTTACGCGCTCGACGCAGAACACCTAATCTTGACGAGATGTTGTTACCAATATATTCTATGTGATCCTTCCAGGATAGAGTGTTGTCTAGGAGGACCCCAAGGTATTTGAACTTATTAACCCTTTCTAAACGCGGGTTACTGATTTCTATAACTAGATCGTCAGCCTCTGCGGCCCTCTGATGGGTGCCAACAGGCATAATCTTCGTTTTCTCAAGATTAAGTATTAAAAAATTAGCATGAAGCCAGCTTAGGACATCAGTTAGGCCACCAGTTAACTGAGCTTGAATTTCACTGAAAGACTTGCTTGCAAAATAGATAAGTGTATCGTCAGCATAAAGCTCAACACTACAACCTTGAACCGCCAAGGGTAAGTCATTTATGTAGAAACAGTAATCTGAAAATAGCACTTGCCTGTCCAGGGGAACAAAACAGCACTGGTCCTCGGCACACACACTTACACTCAAATGAACTCCAACTACGACAAAGACAGACACGAAAGTCAGATTTTTAAACTCAAGGACTTTCCGAGTGGGGAAATCAGCTTTTGCGCCTGCACTCACTTCGTTCAGCGGATACACATCGAACCTTTGCAGAGGAGAGAGAGCTAATAACGCTGATTACACATTCATTTACTGAGACAAATGAATAAGGGAATCAGTTTCTAAAGAAACTGTGGTGCTGCGTCGATGGGGAGTGGAAACGAATGTTTGGTTTATCAACAGAGTCGATAGCTTAAGGTGGGGGTTCACCTGAAAGCCGTTTTCTAGCCGCTTAAAATCGGTCAAATGGAAATATCTTGTTCGCATTTCAAGAAATACAAAAACCCTCCATTCATAACACAAATCAATGATTTGGGGTGTTTTATGAATTTTTGGGTGATTTTTAGGTGTATTTGGAAGGAAATAATTTTTCTTGAAGGATTGGTAAAATTAAGAGAAATAAGAAATGTTGAAGATTTAGTGAAGTTTTAAAATTAGAATTTGTAGTTAATAATTAATAGACGGATACCAAGTTAGTCCACTAGCAACCTGGGGCGCTCTTGCGTGGTTATCGACTTTCTGTTAGTGTTCCAAAAATGATTTTCTTTCTTCTATGCATTCTTAAAACCTCTTCAAATTTCACTCAAATTCAGGTAGAGCTCCACCTTAAGGTAAATTGGCCGCCGTAAAGAGATTTGAGTGCTGACGTTTCAAGCGTTAGCGTGAGAGTTTTATAATTCAGTCTCATTTTCTAAAAGCGTGTCCGTTCAAATGAAAGGTACTAAGCATTACGTTCCTGCGTTGTTGATCAGGCAGCATTAGATGGTTCTAGCTGAGCCAGTCTGTGAATGAACTAGTCTGACCATGCATTACATTAAAAGCAATGAGCCGATAATGATTGAGTGCTTTCCCGTGGTTCCGTTAATTATGCAATCTCGTTTCCAGGGTTTCTCTTGACATCAGGGGGAGGGAAAAAGAGAGCCCACGGGAACGAGGTTGTTTATTATACTGAACAAGGCCAGGTTCAGCCTGCAAAAGTTACAGTAAAATGTATGGAGACTGAATAGGCCTAATTACGGTTTTCGACGCCATTTTGACGAGTAGGCAAACACGTCTTGAAATAACAGTGGAAATTCGATGTCAAATAATTTTCATAAAATATCGCTTCTGAAAAATTCATGAATTGGAAACTTTTGGCACTAGGAAAAGGATTTTAATAAGAAAAAATTGGAGGGATGTAGTTGTGCCAGAAAGCGTCCAGTCGTCTTTTGAACTTTCCATACATTTGTACTGTCTGTATAGCGAACCAGCCGTGAACTGCTACTAAAAATAATTCGCGGGAAAAAAATACAGGGAAATGTATTTAGGCATGTTTTTGATATAATTATTGTACCAACTGATAAAGAGTAGTTGTTCTGATCCGTTTAAGTACTACATGCAGCGTAATGCTAGAAAGTGATGGAAACCAGTACCATCCACCTTTACAGCTTTCAGTGCGTGTATTAAAGACCGACACATACCTGTACCTCTCCGGGCATGGTGTGGGTGGTTTGTCAGGATACTTGCATTTACATTCACAATGGTCATCGACAAACTCTTCATTTTTATCGCAGTCTTCAGGCCTCACAGCACATTGACAGATACAACTTGTGTGATTCTGAAAGGTAGCCACCTTTAAACTATTAGTATTCAAATCATAAACATTGCCGCTGACATTGTTCCAGGAGGCTGCATTACATCTTTGGATTCTGGGTGAGTGTGTTGAGCATGCGCCATCGCACCGGAACACTTCAACGAAAGCTGGATAGAATTGATAACGAGGGGCGTCTATTGGTATTAAGACTTTCCTGGCTCTGCATGAGACATCCTTGTTGATGAATCCTGCAAAATAGGTTGTTAACTGGTGTTAAGACGAAACTGCACTGATTGAAATAAAATAAAAAACTCAAAACACAAAATTAAATTAAATTAAATTAACCAAAATAAAAACTTGAACAGCACATGCTTCTACTAGCAATTAAGATGGTTATTTTAGTTTAAGAATACTCTTGAAGGGTAGCCTGCATTGCAGCCAGACTTGTCACTCAAGACCTCGATATAGTCCAGGGATTGCATAGACTGTCTACGACGCAGGCTATTGGGATCCTGTGTCTTATAGGGGGCCTCGATCGATGGTAACGGTCGGTATGTCGGTCGAGTCACGGTCGACTGACGGTCGATATCTCGGTCGATGTATCCGCCGAGTATCGGTCGATTGTCGGTCGAGTAGCGGGCGAGTATCGATCGAGCATCGGCCGCTATATAGGCGATGTATCGACCGATCATTGGATCACTTTCGGTCGAGAGATCGACCGACAGTCGGTCGCGATAGCATCGGCAGTGTGTCGGCAATATATCGGTGAACCGTCGGTCAAGTATCGGTAAAGTATCGGTCGACACGAAAAAGGAACGAGGATTTTGCTTCGCTGGCATATTTTTGCGCGTTCTCTTGACCTAGTATGGTAAAATGATGCAATAGTGCAAGAATAAAATGAGATAACGACAGACTATCGACCGACTATCGGTCGTTATTATATTGGCCATCAACTGATATGACGACCAATATAGCTGTGCACTATTTACACGAATGTTGATCGAGATAAGAACGAAGTGTCGAAAAACATAGAATATTGACACTCATGCCAACTCTCCCGGATTATCCGGGAGTCTCCCGGATACGGAACGAATCTCCCGGTCTCCCGTACGGGTGACTAAACCTCCCGGATAAAAGCGACTTGGCGTCTTATTTGTATAATAGGCTAGTATTTCAACTCAAATGTTCCATAAATTTAAGAAATATTGTGTCATGGCTACATTTGCATACCTGTTTTACCCAATCTGCCACAAACTTTGACGGAAACCAAAGAAAATACGCTTTTTGTCATCATTGCAATATAAACGACTTTCTGATTGGATAAACATTCAACCAATTAAAGAGCAGGACAAAAAAGCTGTAGTATTGTGCGAATTTTGTTTCAAAAAGGTGGGGGGGGGGGTAAGTGCATCAATTTTGCTTAGGGGGGAGGGTAGGGTAATGAGGGCGGAAGGGGGGGGGGGGGGTGCCCAGAAGAAAAAATCTCCAGATTTCAGATCTTCAGAGGTTGGCATCTCTGTATTGACCGATATATCGGCGATACTATCGGCCTGTAAGCGGTGAAATATCGATGACGTATCGGTGATGTGTCGGTGTATTGCTATCTATATCGGTCGACAGCCACCTCGGTCGATACGACGACCGCCATAGCGGTACAACATCCCTAATTATCGACCGAGTAGCGACCGAGGCTCGACCGAGATATCAACCGTCAGTCGACCGTGAGTCGACGGACATATCGACCGTTACCATCGATCGAGGCCCCCTATAAGACACAAGATCTGGCTATTGAAGGGAGGACGAGCTTCAATTTTGGTTTTCAGCGATACAATGACAGAACGTTAAACTTAATCTGATCAACTTTTTTCAAGTTTCAGAGCATTTGCAAAGTCGAGTTGGCTGGAAGAGATTTGTTGCTGACCCATGCTCTGGACTTAAGCAAGCCAGCTATTAGACTCCTTTGCAGCCATTAGGGCTCGTCACGCAACGCGCTCCTGGGGAAGGAGCACGTTGCGTGACCAAGCAACGGCTATGAAGGAGACTAGTCAGCTATGCCAATGGGTAAATGACGCATTTCCACATTACCATGGAATTAACACACAGTAATGGGGCGGCTCTCTGCAATCGTTTACATGCAGACATACATACAGGTTACAAATAATGGCAGCTAAAAAGCTGATGTGGATCTGCTTACAGTTATATTACTATAATGTAAACCAAAACGAAATTTAGGTAAGGCTTTTGGGTATCGAAAGTGCTATTAGAGTAGCAGAAAATTAATGGTCCCATATTTGTCAGCCTTGGCACTAACACCTTGTTGGCACCCACAGGTGGTTAGAACACACGGGTGACATTCCAGACTAGCTTCCTAAAAAATTCTGATGACTTGTGTCCAAACGATTATGCGTGCTCTCAAGTCCTGGGGCGAGTATCATTTGAATCCCCCGGTATTAGACTTTGAGGTGTATCAGCCATTGAAATTTATCCTATTCGCCTGTCCTTTGTATTCTAGTGTAATCATTGTACAATGTAGAGATCGTGCACCATTAAATAACTGCCATCTTGCTGAGAGATCGGAGATTGGCAAACCTACCGAGGTGGGAGGGGGGGGAGGGGGTGTTTAATCCTGCCAACGGACCCCTGGGTAGATTTGGTAAATCTCTCCAGGTTGCGCTCAACGTGAAAGGCAGCAAGATGGCGGCCGTTCGATCGAGAAATGCGATCTGAATTCTCCACGATCATACGGAAAAAAAGGAAAAAATAAACTAAACAGTATGGGAGGGGACGTGATCATCAGGGGTTTCATCCCTGTTCCGGGCCCAGTTAAACAAAGACTGGTTAAGGAAAACATGTCCGGGTACACGACCTGACTCAATTTTAAAACAAACATAAACAACACAAACGTCACAAAATTTATGTCACACAGCTACGGTAAGAAATTTGCCTGGTATTTTTAAAAACTTATTGGTCGAAATACACATAGAAAAGGAAGAAGAAAATATGTAAAAAATATTAAAAAGAAATATGTTATTAGTAGCGGTTTAGGCGTTTAGAAAGACAATTTGGTTCACATTCACAGACATGCCATGTTGTTCTTTTCTGATCTAATTAATGTATCCGCTGTAAAAGTTATTAGACTGTTTCGCTGATGTCAAGTCAAGTAAAATATAGCACGTGAATCAATCTCTAACGAATGAAGGACAGTGTTTGATAAGAACTGAAGTTACTTCTTCTGTGTACAATGCCAAAATACATGAATATATTTTTAATATATGTAAACACAAAGAGTTGTGGAATCCACCCGCATGCAAAATTTTTACAGACAAGAGTGCCAGATTCTGTGCGCTAAAGAATAGCAATTGTACAGATCTTTTGTTATCAAAACTGAATTATAAGGATATGAATAAAGCGGCGTAATCCCGTATGATATTTGCACTGACTATTGCCTTAGTTGTACTCACCTTGGACAAAGCCAACATTTGCAAAGCCGATTGTCAGGAATGTCGTAGTGAAGAACAACATAGCAGTCATTATAGCAGCCCTGGCGAGAAACGGCTTCAATTAACACGACGTCAATGTTTCAGTGGATGTTCAGTTTACAGCTGCAGTGAAAATTTCAGAAATTTGTAACATGTCACAGTTGACAGCCAACGGAAGCCGAATGCAAAACATCAGCAAACCCACGCTAATCCTCGTGATATTGAATTCAAGAGTACACTTTGAACCGAAGTAACGTCCGCAAAACACCAAAACGTTTTTTAACGAAAGATCTTCACTCTGTAATGGGAATTTGTAGTTCCAATCACAGTTATTCCTGATTTAGGTCACAATCCTGCGATGATTTATCTGGGTCGCTTATATTGTCTTGGTTGGATTAATTATTTATGACTACAAAGAATTAAAATAATCTAACACCCAATACTTATAAAACGCAACAACCGCAATTATGCGTACAAGTTACCATGGCGATAACGTATGCATTAACATATTTTTAAGCCGTGAAAAGAAAAATAGCTACCAAGAATGTAAAAAACAAACTATTAGTTATAAAGTTTATTTCTATAACAGGATATATTTGTCCGAGCCAGATGAAAATATGCTGCCGTAATGGCGGATGCAGGGGGACTGGGGAGGATTCCGGGGGTGGGGGGATGAATTCCCCCTTCCAAACCTGAACAAGTTCATACAAAAGGAAAAAATGGTAGAGCTAGTTTATCAAGAAAGTTAGCTGTCTTCTTTAATTTTGTTGTAGTTGAGCGAAAAATTCTCGCCTCTATGGCCTCTGAAACCTCGAGCCAGACGAGGGAAGACGATTTGACAGAGCTCGCGTTCATGAGTTGATGCATTTAAATTATGTTGTTGATACTGTATGTAGCGTTTATCAACAGAAACAAAAATCAATTTCTTAAATTCTACTCCCCCTCCGGGCAAAACTTCCTGGATACCCTCCGGCCCTAAGCCGTATCATAGTTCTGTCTCCAGTCACGGTAAGCGTGCGGGAAACTTAAGAAAAGCTATTTACTCATGATGCTGTAGTTAAACGCTTTCCGGTCAAAAATAATGTGTGCTATGATAAATGTTCCAATTTTGTAGATTTACAATCATTCAGAGAGGCAATTTAGCAATGCTGACATCTGGAGCTGACGAACTCTGGCTGACGTGAAAACTTTCACTCGATCGTGAGCGTGCGTCGATTTGATACCCGCTGTGAGTCCCGTTCAACCACTTATGACGTAAGAGAACTGGCACAATGTTTTTTTTCACATGACCGATATAAGCTCACGAGATCACGTACCAGAATGAGTTTATCTGTCGTGGGCGTTTAAGCCCGCGGCTACACGAGCGCAGGTGAAGCGATTTTTTCAAATCTTGCCGCATCGCCAACGCGAGAGGGTGGCTACACAAGTGACAAATTCTAGCGAGTTTGGCGACAAATTGAAAGCTGCGCGAATCGCGCACTTCAAGAGGCCTGAGCACTCAAAACAAACATGGCGGACCAGGGGCACCCAACAACAGTTTTCTCTCGGGTCCACTGAAACGCAATTTTAGGCTATCTGGAGTGCTTTTAAAGCTCTGTAGGTTCAATTCAAGCCGCGCTATAATATTTTTATCTGTTCGGTCATTCTAGGGGAACTTGAGTCTTTTCGAAATTATTAGGGCATTTTTGTCCATTTTCCAAAAACCTTAGGTCTTATTTCGCTCCGAAAATCTTTGCTGACCTTTTTTCGGTTTCCAAAACGACATTTTTATGAATTCGAAAACATTAGGCCGTAAATATCCGGTATCACGAACATTTGAGGTGAAAATTCCCTTAAGAAAATTGTAGGGGATTGAGGACCTTCCGAACAGATAATTTACCGAAAAGATCCGTTGGGTGCCCCTGGCGGACGGCCCTTTGGACGAGGATATTGTTTTATCCAGTATTTGCATACTCCTTCTTGACGATAAAAAGTAAACGAAGGAAGAAGAAAAGAAAAGGTCAACGTGGGTCCACGTACTAGAATGAGTTTATCTGTCGCGAGCGTTTATCTGCTGTAGAGAAATTTAGCATCGCGTTAACGTGAAACGGCCAACGTCACCTTGCGTTTCACGTTTCTCGTAAAATAGCGTGAACCTTTTGACTCTAGCTTCGAGTGTGCTTAGCTTTTGCGAGTTTCGGTGAAGCTGTTTTGCGACTTCATGAAGAAAAGTGCGGTAAGGTGTGATCGAGTTATGAATTAAGGATTTTTAAACATGAAACTTAATTTGCCCTAGTGCTTGCAGGAAAAATTATTGGGGTATTTGTTTTCAACAATTAACTACTTATATGTATAAAAAGAAAAGGAAAAAATATCAATACTAGAGACATTTAGCACCAGGCTTTTCGGCAAAAACCTCAGACGGCGAACGGCTAGAGATCACGTAACAAGGCTCTGACGTTACGTTTGCGGTTTCCAACGTGGAGAGGTAGGTTTTCACGTCAGTCATTTACCTCAGCGATTTGAGTCGTAGTTTTCAATTTTTTGAAACGTAAAAATGTCAGATTTGTATGTAGCAAGTCTTTATGTTGATATTTAGGTGTAAATTTACGCGAAAGAGCGAACATGGAGCTTTATGTTGCTGTATGAAAAACAGCACTACTGCTGTTCGCAAATTCAATATGGCGGCTACTTCAAGTGATTGGTGTAGCTAAAGCGGTAGAAGCCATAAACGTCAAACGCCAAACGCCTAACCTGAAACTGCCGTTTCCGGTTTACCGTTAACGCAAAAACCCTGGTGCTAAATGTCTCTACTTACGTAGTTCTCACGTAGACGGCAACCACGAAATAGCCTTTTTCAGTTCACGTAGAAACGGCAACCGGCAACCGGCAAACGCGAAAAATGGCGGGAAAATCGTGGTCACGTGGTCATTTTTGCCGTTCGTGCTTCACGTATACGCCCCGGAGGGGGGGGGTACTCCCTTATATAAGGTATATAGGTATGTGCCGCCCCAAAGGGTATGGTTTTTTAGCCGTTTTGGTCTGAAATAGGGTATAGATTTTGACAATTACGGTCTGAAATCGGGTCAGGTTTTTGGGGCCGGGAACATTTACGAAAGCTTACAAACATATTTTTCTTCTCAGTACGTAAATGGGACGACTAACTGATAGCGAGAAAAAGAAATAGATAAACTATGTCATTCCAGCTTACTTTTACTCCTTGAGTCAACTTCCGTTCGGCACTGATGCATAATTATCAGGTCTGAAAACGGGTATGAATTTTAGAGGTCAGGTCTGAAAACGGGTGTGGAAAATGGCATGTTTAGGTCTGAAATAGGGTCGGGATTTGAAGACCCGGGCGGCACACCCCCACCAAGAATTTCGGGGAGTACCCCCCCGGGGGAGGGGGTATACGCCATGCTAAATCTCTATTTTTTTGCTGCCTGTTACATACGTTCAGATTCAGGGTCGAAATCGCCGTAAACTGAGTGTCTTCGGACAGCTCAAACAATTTCCTAATTCTTTATGATGTATTTTTTTCGCTTCACACAATATGAACAGCTACGCACAAGATCTAGTAAATTTTTCGTTGGAAGATAATTTACTATCAAACTTCAGGCCCGTAGGCAGGAAACGACCAAACGAGCGCCGGAGGCGCGAACCTCTAGGGAGGTTCGGGGGCATGTTCCCCCTGGAAAAAATTAGGTTGCCCGAGACTGTATCTCGTGCGTATTGAAGGCAGTATGATATGAAAACAGGTAGCCAAAAGCGAACTTAAAAACGTGGATATAACTCAAACTTTTGAACTTCAAAATAGCATGATTTTTGTTTTGGCGCAGAGACTACTTTACGTATGTATTTACAGTCTTAGAGAATAACGTCATTATTTAAAAAGAACAAAAATAGAAATAAAGTTGAAATTCCATATTATTTACTGAGTTTAATTTGCTGCAGCAAACCATGATGATCAGCAGTGCTGATCATCACGAAGATTTATTCAGTTGACGGTGAATTTCAAAGCAACGACCGTCGTGGGAACTTCACATTTGAGCGGGAAAACTTCAAAGTTTGACACCTGAAACGCACACGTTTGACGCCATTTGAAACATGTTTTGTGTGCCAGTGCGTTCACGGGTAGATGCAATCGACGGTATATGTTTTGTTTTGCTTATTTATTTCATTTATACTACACTAACAGTGAATCAGAACAGAATTATACTATCTATATTTTTAAAATCGTTGGTCAACGAAAGAGTGGACCTCCGCAGCCTGTTGGGGAGGGGGGGGGGGGGTGCGAGCGCACCCGTCGCATCCCCCTTCCCTACGGGCCTGAACTCGGCTTTGTGACGAGTCTTAAGGTCTACCTTCTGGAATTCCGTAATCGAATTTTTGTATGTATTATTTAATCCGTATTTATAGCGTTCATTCTTAAAAAATATTTCGTAGGAATAAAAATGTTCTTAACTGACTCTCAGCCTGGGTAATGTTCTTAGCGTGTTCTTGAATTTTAGTTAATCTCAGCCTCAACTTTCTTATAAAAAATGAAAAATGGGTTGTAAACAAGACTGACTGACTGAACGAGAGGAAGACAATGATTGATAAAATCTATTGTGTAAATCACTTATCCACATTTGTTTTTTGATGTTCCTGGAATGGCCGGAAATAATAAAGGAAAACGTTTTTTTACCGAGTAGAACGCATTGGTTCCGTCTTCCGGTCACGCAAACAGGTTCTGCTTACTGGTTCTCTTTGTACCAAACGGAAAACTAATAATTAACATCAGTAAAATGCTATTGACTTCAACACAATTGCACTTACGTGGACAATAACTAAACAACTTCTGTCGGAGCTGCCATCTTCCGCGCTTCGAGTAAAATCAGGAATGGTGGAATGTCGGAATACAGAAAAGACGAAACAGCGGAATTGAACACTTAAACATTGTGACGCAGGACAATACCCGTCTTCAACACTGAGCTCACTTTGATTGTTTGAGTATCCAATACAAAAATTCTAACGTGACTCCAAGCCGTTTTTTCTGGTAAAACTTCTCGTACATATTTTGATTTGGTTTGATTTTCGCATTTTAGATGCGTTTCCGATTTCTTCTGGTGCTAGATGGGACCAACTTATGGCACCGAGCTTGGTGATGGCCGTTCATTTGTAGAGACACTAGTGAGCCTGCAAAACAGGATGTTTAACGAAAGAGGACGGCAAAATATCCTTTTGTGACCGACACCAACTCTACTTGCTTACCAAAGGAAAACAACGAAGGGAAGACAATTTAAAAGTGTGGATTACCTTGAAATGCGAATTAGCTAGCACGCTTGTCACAAAAAGGCATTTTGCCGTATTTCTACTTTAGACGTCGCCTTGTTGTAAGTTCACTTGATTGATTGATCGATCGATTGATTGATGATTGATTGATTGATTTATTGATTGATTGCTATTAAGGAAAAAAAGATAAAATAATCTGGATAAATTGCACTGGGTCCTGCGGATCTCTAGTTCTGTCTAAAAGCCACCGAAACATGTTAGAGTATTCATAAGCTTCGGAAATTGTATGTGCTCTTGCTGAGATTTAATCCTGGGATTTTGGTACCGTATCAGTATATCCTCTTTCAGGCGTTATGTTAACTTTATGGGGAATTGGAAGAAGTTTTGTTAGTTAAGGGGAAGAAATTAACCCTCTCCGTCGTCTTCATATATAGTCAGATATATGCTCTATCTTTTCTTTGTAGTTTTGGGAATGTTATCAGTTCTTTTATTGATCAAAGCAATGGCTTCTGCCTGTGACGAAATCATAATAATAAAATAAACATGTCTTATTCTTCCCAAACTAAACGCCTGGAAAAAATAAACATTTGAATAAAAATAATCTGTAGGATTGCTACTGATCAGTTCACTCAGTTGATCTCCAAGGTGACTTGTTTCACAAAAATAGTAATTAGTCATAGCAATTGTCAAAAACCTGCAAACTACCACGACTATGCCGCACCTTGCATTCTCGAAAAAAGTTTGTTTCCCAAACCAAAATAAGGGGCAACCTTCATTTATATATTTTCTCTTTTATGTATCCAATTTCTTTGTTTTCGTCCATTTGACTGCCGTAAGGATTGATCAGTCTTCAAGTCATTACTAATGTCAAGAGATCCTCTCTTGCTAATGTAGGTCGAGTCTTAGGCTTTTCGTGGAGGGGAGGGGGGGGGGGTGGAGAGAGGAAGGGAAAAAGGGAGTAAATGCTCCCCTCTTCTACTCCTCCCCCCTACCCTCCCTCTCCACTCCCCCCTCCCCTTAGGAAGGCCTGATACTCAGGTTATTACTAATGCGCATGCTGCTTCTGCTACTACTAGTACTAGGAGATACTACTTGGAAACTATTGGAAGCTAACGGGTCCTATTCAATGGACATCCTCATTGCAGTCAAATACGCCTAGTTTTAGTTAGCCCACTTCAGTCGATTTTTCGTGTGTTCCGGCCTTCTGACGTTCCAGTGTTCCCTTCCAGGGTTCCATTCCTTTCATGAATTTTAATCGGTCATTTCCTGTAGTGTTTGTCCTCGAGTTACAGTCCCGCAAAACTACAAAATGGAAGAGACCATTGTGTATTTAAAGTGGCACCACACATTTCTGTTTCTTTTCCAAGTTATCCTGTCCGTAGCAGACACTACAACGGACATACTCACTTGTCTGAAGTACTTACAAAAAGGAGAGGAGATATGGTTTGGTGTGAGCCTCGGGGTCACTGTACTCGCCTTGATAATACTGTGCGTTTGGTCTGCAATCGCGAGCACACTTCGTACGCTGACAACTGAAGAAGACGACGCGGATGCAGAAGATTCTAATCCAGACGTGATATTTCGTAGCCCTGTTGTTAATGTCTTGTTGAGTTGTTTTTGCGTGGGTCCACCGCTTCACAGCTTTCAAATGTTTCTGATCTGTGCGTTTCGCTTCAAAGAGCTTTGGAAGTCCGACCAAGGATTACGCGTGGAAAAGGGCCGTTTGTATTACCTCTACATTCACACACTCAATTTGAAAATGGTGGAGGGATTACTGGAAGCCGCGCCGCAGCTTACCATTCAACTCTATGTTATGAAGATGAACGAGTCCATCAGTTTGATTCAAAAGATATCCGTGCCGATTTCATTTCTTTCGCTGACATGGACGATAACATCCATGGAACTGTTCCGTGAATTTGCAAACAGCAACACCAAGTTACTGCACAATCTCTTCATCTTTATTAGCAATGTCGGCATCATCGCTGCTCGCACCCTGGCGGTAGTCGCCTTCACCCTTGCCTTCAAATGGTGGTTGTCCCTAATGCTTTGCACCCACATTTTCCTTGTCAACGTTTGTGGTTATGTGCTGTGGCGATCGGAACGCAAACAGGACATGGTTACGTTTATTTTCGCCTATTCTCCGCTCTATCTTTTAATTTATAGTTCCTATTATTTAAAGAAACTTCGAGGAAGTGCTCCTTTCAGGGGCCCTCTGCAGTTAGGGGTCTCAGTCGCATGGCATTTTCTCTTCACTGCGGAAAACATTTCCATGATTGTTGCCTCGTATCTCAAACCTGATGAGCCGAAGTGGTTTGATACGCTCATCCTTTCTGTAGTTCTGGTTGGAAACGTCGGAGGGATACTATTGAAATGGATATCGTGGAATTGCTGTTTTGACAAGGAATATCACATTCAGGACCAGGGGAGACCTGTTACTATAAAAGTGTTAGATACTATGAACCGCCGTTTGTAGGTCAAAACTCTTTCATGACTTGACTCTTAATTATAGCAAATGAGATTTGAGTCTTGTAGACTGGTCGTCCTAAACGAAACTTTAATGTATCGGTATGGTTCTCTAGGTCGAGGTCTTTAATAACGATCGCACAGTCCACATATCGTAGAATAAATGCCTATGGGCATGTTCTACTGTATAAATCATATACAAATTTTTATTTCATATATTGGGCCTTTGAAGACCGGCTTTATTGTCTTGTCTCTACGTGCTTTGTTTTCTTTGTTTTAAATTATTTTGTGTATTCAGATCAGTCAGATCAGTCAGACATGTTCACTTTTGTCTCGTTCATAGCGGTATTGAATTGTCTTGAAATGTTTTAAATAATTCCCTCCGGCGCTGGTAGATAATATATTCGATATCAATTAACAGAGTGAATCTGGACATGTACATAACTATGGCAGTTCTTAAAATCTTCAAAATCCTATTTTCAACTAAAAGTCACTGTGAAAAACAAAACAAAACCGGATCGATCACCAGACCTACGAAACTTTCTAAACCATTGTACATATTGTAGTGGGTATTGGAGTGAATAACAGGGTTTTTTTTATGCTAAAACCACTTAAGAAAACCTTTGGCCTAAGACGTGCCTAGCGCCTATATACAATTCTTACAGAAGATACGGTAGAGTTGATACAAGAGACAAGGGGGCATAGTAATTAAGACACAAACATTTCACATTGACTCGTGAGTCTCTGCTAAATACTGACCTCTTTTTGTCGGCTAGCTTTTTGAGTTTATTTCCTCTAAACAAAATACATATTTTATGTCGAAGGTAAAAAGTTTTTTGAGGGAAAACGACGCCGCTAGGTCAGTCAGTTCTTGAAAATTAAAACAAAACATCTGTAATGTTTATGTCCGATTAATAATAAATTTCTGCTGGATTAGCAAAGACAAATAAAATTCGTCTTGGTATACTCTGTTCGCGCAGTCTAAGAGGTTTCACAGGTTTCTTCCTTGTGGTTCGAGGCATGGTGAATAATCATCCAACGCTAAAAATCAGTCCTATGCCAGAGTTCATTCAGATTAAGGAAAAACGTACCGCGAAGAAAGCACCCTGCAAGCGGAAATGGCAAGGGAGGGGAGAGCTTGCTCGCAGGCTAGGGAGAGGGCCACAATCGATGTTGGTAATAAGATTAGCTTTTTAACGCCCATTCTGCTCGCGCAGTATGTTTTCGACAATCTGAGTTCTCGTAGCCTGCATGACAGCGCGACATATCGCGTTCGCCCCGCTTGGCTCATAAAGCGCCTGTCATGCAGGCTAAGTTCTCGAGTTCCATTGTATCCAGACGTTGACGGCTTATTAATCAAATGAGGAATGATAAAGTTCCATAATTGAACCAAGACAGCGTAACAATGCACCCGAAAATGTAAATTTTAAGCTGATATTCATATGGCCGTGACGACCCGTGACAGAAATGCTTGTCGTGCCTTGTGTAATCGTTGTTTTGAAACTGGTCACGAGAAATGAAGATTTACGGAAGAGGGGGGGGGGGGGGGGGGTCTAAAGAGTTACGCGGCAAGAGCGAAAAGTAGCATGGGTAGCTGTAAATCTTGGAAATTTGGCTGATTTCACAGTAGTGATTTTCTGTAGTGTCAGCTCTGCAATCAGTTTGGTTCATTAATTTTCTATAGTGATGACCAGTGAGCCATAACTGAATTTAGTGAAGTTATTAATAAATTACCCATATCACCTTGTGTTCTTGTCGTTGAAGCTTTTCGATAACGGTTATTAAAATAGTTTGAACTAAGTAACATCGAGGTTTGAATTATTACCGTTTGAACTCGAGGGTAAACAGCGAGGGAGTATCTTCTCCCAGGAAAGGTACTATATTTTCTCGATTAAACGCCGGCCCGCGACAAAATAAAAGAACCGGATCCTATAGTAAAGGATCTAATCGAACAAACAATACAGAAAAAGAGCAAGGCTGATTTCACGGTCAGGGAAGTATATTTTCCAGTTTTATTATTTATATACTTAGACATTAATACAGAGGAATGCGGCCTCTTGCCTTACTGGGGACGATTTACAAGCTTAAATAGCTAAATCAGTGGATCCTAACCCCACAACCAAAGCCCCAAAATATCTGACTGGTGTGTACATTTTAAAATCAGCGACCCGTATCACAAGCGCTTCGTCAAATGGATGTTGCCTACCAGATTCCTTAAGGTTGTTACACTATTTTGTTCCATTCCTTAAACTCAGATTTACAAACAAAAAAAAACAAAAAAAAAAAAACACAGTGGTGGACCTGACGGCAGTTCTCACTCGCTCTTTTGGCCCTTGAAGGCCCACTGCACCACCTACCCCACCCTACCCTGCCCGACGCAATCTTACCCCACCTTCTTCCTTAAGGCTATGTGTATAGATCCATGCATTACAGTCTAAACTGGAAATTATCATTTACGGCAGTGATGACCACAGACAAATGATTTGGATACTGGATAATCCTGGAGAAGAGGTGATTATTACTAGCGGAAAGACTTGTGCGAATTAATATTAACTTATGAAGTGATGGCAAGGGCTGAATCGATTCGAATTCGTTTGTTCAATTAGTGCGCCATCTACGACCCCTCTCCCTTCAAAACAACAAGCTAAAAATCCAGCTCTTGCTCCGGCTACTGGTGCCCATGCTGTCCAGAGATTTGTTTTGTGATACGATAATGATAAAACTGTGTAAATTCTAACTTGTGCAGTGGTGGATATATTAACTTCTTCACTATCTAGCTAACTGTACGCAGCTGTACACGTTTCCCATTATGTTTATAACCCAATGTCACATATTCTCATAATGGAACGAAGTTCATTTCGAGATAACCCAAGCATCAGTGGAATTCCAAGGAACATTCAAGCCTTGCCCAAAAGCGTCTCCCTCGAAGCTCAGATTGATCATTCCTCCGTCATCCTCGGGGTCATACCTCTCCGCTGCCGCGTACATATCCTGCCGTAGCTCCTCCATCTGCTCCTCCTCCTTGAGCTCGGCATCTGCTACTGCATAGGCAGCTTCCGGGTTCACACCCCAGCGCCGCTCTACAATGTGGTCCAACAGCCTCTCTTCCGCCCACTCCTCACAGTAGAGACCGCTCAGGGAGGTCTCCAGCCTGGTAAAACGCTGAGCTACCAAATCCATCGGCTTATACTTCCGCTTAGCTTTCGTCGTTTGCTTGTTTTTCATCGCCATCAGATCCTTCTGTACTTCTTCTTCAATGTTCTTCTTCTCAAGTGTCTCCTCAGTGGCGGAAATCTTATTCGGTTGCATGCCAGTAAACTTCCTAAAGCGCCTGATCATAAAATCCACGATTTCGTACTCGTTCTCCTGTTCGTCTATGGACTCTTTCACTTCCGAGAACACGTCAAGCACGATGGTGAGGAACATGTTCATCAAGATGAAGGTGCCGAAGACCATAAAGGAGAAAAAGAATAAGGGACCCAATACCGGCGCCGCCTCTGCAATGGCTAGGTAATCAAACGCGCCAAGAAGAATCCCCATGACAGTCTCACAAGTGGCTACGAAATTATAGAATTCGGGTAAATCCTTGCTGAATACAGCAAAAGCGAACAGAGCATAGGAGAAAAAGAACACAAGGAAGACCACTGAAAAGGCGGCTAATGGGCCTGCGGAGCCTCTCAAGGTTTGTGCCAGGATGGTAATGCGGCGATTAAATCGAAGAAGCTTTATTCCTTTGATAGACGAAGTGAAGACCACACAGGCAACTACGTACATAAAGACCTCGTTCCAGGACGCTACTCGGCTAAAACTGACGAATTTTCCAGGGTTGTTCTCAAGGCTGGCGATCGCCTGGCTAACAAGCATCGTGCGCGTGAAGAACATTCCAATACACGTGAAAACCAAAACGATCATGAAGAACTCCACGTAGTTCCAGAACTCTTTGAAGTATCCCTTGCGCAGCCTGTACAACTGCTTGAGTTCCTGGTAAATGAACACGCCGAAGAAAAGCACGATGAAAAATTCGCAGGCCATGAGGAACGACTCGAAACCACCACCGAAGGTAAACAGGCGGGCTATTTTGAGATCGGTGTAAAGAAAAACCCCGTTTGTCGGGAGGAATTCTACCAGCAAAGTCATAACGCAGAAAAGGTTCACAATTGGGTTGTATGTTCCCACCTCCAAGATGATCGCACGGGTTTGTGCGTCAATCCACTTGTTACTTTCCAGTGTCTCGATTATTTTAGTGGCGTTTTCTCTTGAATGACCTAAATCAGCCACAAATCCACCCCCGCCGTATGTTGTCACAAATCCTGGACAAAAATGAACATAATTTTGTTAGTACGTGAAATACGATTAAATTCTCTTTCAGTACTTAGCTCTAAGTCACGTTTCTGCCCTGATATTTCACCGAGATCCATTTATACTCGTGTGGAGAGTGGAAACGGGGGAGTAACATGTCTACCCAATAGCACAACACAATGACCCCGGCCAGGCCTCGAACCCGACCGCTTGATTCGGAGTCCAACGCGCTAACCATTAGCCCACCACGCCTCCCAATACTGCGTATGAATATTTCACAATTATTCCATGACCGCACGTTGGATACGAGATAATAGATTGCCAACGAGGCGCGTATCGCCGAGTTGGCTATAATGATCTCATATCCAACAAGTGCGAGTGGAATAATTTTTTTTTTCCAAAAACAATCAAGAAATATTGCAAGAACAACCAGAAGACAATTTAGTGGTCACTGTTACTCGGTATAATGGCTCATATACCATCGCCGCTAAGCCAATCAAATCCCTGGAATTGCATTATACAATGATACAGTTTTTAATAATCCTATATATTTATAATTGACGTTCCTCTTTTGATGAAAACGTTTTCTTGTTAAAAGAATGAGCATTTCTTACCCATGAAAGGCAAGGTGTCCAGTTCATCTGATGTGTTGAATTCCCAAGCTTGGTAAGTAAAAGGAGGAAAGTAGAGCGACTCGTTTTTCAATGGCTCCCAGCCAATATCATACTGGCCCTTGTCTTCATCGAAAAACCCGTACCACGCATTACATTTGTCTATGTGAGGCTGAAAATCCGGTGCAACCACACAGCTTTCTGTTGGTAACATAAAAAAAAACCATTCACTTGGTAAAATTCGCTTATTTTGTTGTTTTATTTTTAACTATTGGAAACAAACAGTGCCATCAAAAAGAATTGTTGAAGGGCTTCCATTTGAATGGTCAGCTAGAAACCCCTTTCTACAGCATATTTTTAAACAGCACCACAGGAAAGTACTACTCAGTAGCTTTCATTTGAATGGTCACACGTTAGGATTTCACTGATCCACAGGCTCAAAACTGAGAACCACCTTGTACAGCATAACAAACAGCACCACAGGAAAATACTGCTCAGTAGCTTCCATTTGAATGGTCACACTTTAGGATTTCATCTACACGCTCAAAAGTTAGATCCACCTTGTACAGTATAATAACCAGCACCACAGGAAAGTACTGCTCAGTAGCTTTCATTTGAATGGTAACACTTTAGGATTTCATCCACAGCCTCAAAAGTTAGAACCACCTTGTACAGCATAATAAACAGCACCACAGGAAAGTACTGCTCAGTAGCTTTCATTTGAATGGTAACACTTTAGGATTTCATCCACAGCCTCAAAAGTTAGAACCACCCTGTACAGCATAATAAACAGCATCACAGGAAAGTACTGCTCAGTAGCTTCCATTTGAATGGTCACACTGTAGGATTTCATCCACAGCCTCAAACGTTAGAACCACCTTGTACAGCATAATAAACAGCACCACAGGAAAGTACTGCTCAGTAGCTTTCATTTGAATGGTAACACTTTAGGATTTCATCTACAGACTCAAAAGTTAGAACCACCTTGTACAGCATAATAACCATCACCACAGGAATGTACTGCTCAGTAGCTTTCATTTGAATGGTAACACTTTAGGGTTTCATCCACAGCCTCAAAAGTTAGAACCACCCTGTACAGCATAATAACCATCACCACAGGAAAGTACTGCTCAGAAGACCTCTTTCTCGCCTCTTTTCTTTCATTCTTTCAGCCGATTAAGATTTCATACCACTCCGATACTAATGAGTTACTCACGGTTTTCAACTCTAACTTGTCTCAGCCTCGCCATTCCAACAATGTAGGAGATCAAATCAGGCGTGAAGCCGGGTTCTGTGTCGTTTCCATTGTACAAGGTTGTAGTGTACAGCGCGTTCATCAACGTTGTCTTGGCGTACGTGTAAAAGTTCTCACGACTCCCGATCTGCATATGGCGGGAAAAACATATGTAGGTGATCAGTGAATACAATAGACCAGTTTCGAGTTGCTCTAAACCTCATTTTGAAAGCGAGTCTCGGTGCAAAGTTTTCATTATGAAAATTAGTTTTCATTCATATGCAAATAAAACTAATTTTCATAAGAAAAGGTTTGCACTTAGCCTCGCTTTCATAATGAGGTTCACAGCATCTCGGAAATAGCCTGTTATTATTTTTCTGCTCCACGCGCACTTCAGATAAATCAAACGGTGCAATATGACTGCTTGCACGAGTGTGCGAGAAAGCGCTGAAGAGAGCTTACTTGTATGCTGGTGTAGGGATGAAAAAAATTCGACATTTTGCTCCTGGCCGCTCACAACACGTCAACCTTTTCATATGACGTTATCTCGATTAGTAAATAGTTAAAAAATATTTACCAAGCTGGTTACGTCCATGGATGGTCAGTAACGCTCGCTTGGACAATAACAACTATGTCCCAACAGATTAAATATTAGTTACTTCATCTTTTCCTCGGGTACAACATGGCCCACACAACCGATCGCGGAGAGTAAAAGAATGCCTTCGAGGTGGAGGGAAACATGGAAAAGGGATGAGTGAAAATTGGAACGAATTTGTTAGCGTACATCAATTTCCAATGAGAAAATTGAAGCGATTTAGTCTGAAATTATTGCAGGACAACACGAAACGAGAGGTCGCGAGGACAGACGCAGTCAAAGGATAAAAGCCAGGTTGTTGTGTAAATTGTCACAAGAAAGGGCTCCAAGACCTTCGAGTTATTTTATATGATAAGGAAAGGATGGTCCTATCGAGGGAGAAGGAAATGTATTTACGCCCTTGACATTTTAACCGCTTGGGAAACGAAGAGCTGATGTTGCATGAACGTCTGTGTTACGGTAGTGCAGATGTACTCACCGATGAAAAGGACTTCTTGCCTCCATAAACTCCTTCCACAAATGTGTTATACATTGTGTTTCTGAACGCGAATGAAGATGGATCTCTATGAGAGTAGCTGACGATGCACAAACAAGCGATGAAAAACATGTACAAAGCAACCTCCTTGATAATTGCGTTCATCTTCATTTCTTTGAATCTATGAAAATAAAAAAAATAAAATAAAATAAAACTTGAGGGATTGATTGGTTTTAAAAAGTTGAGTGAAACGCAAGTTTCCTTAAAAGTATGCACGTAAACTCCTTCCTTGTTTGCTTCGTGTATATGTATACATAAAACAAGAAGCGCTGTCATCTTTGAGAGAAAATGTAGGAACCGCCCCATAATTGGTTACCACAAAAATGATTTTGTGCAAACCCTAATTAACAACTAACTCTTGGTATCTCTCTTCCTTCTTACGAGTTAAAATGGCAAAACTACACGTTTAACGCTGAGCTAAAATGACAAAACTACATGTTTAATGCTTTGTTGAGACTTTTTGAGACGAAATCAGACGGAGAGGATATAGAATTTGCTGGTGGCCAACAGCCCCGCCCCAATCCTCTGGCGGCTGACATATAACAGAGAGCTTGCTCGCAGGTTAACAGAAAACTTGATTTCTGGCTCTGAATAAGGTTTTTAGCTTTTCTGTGATCTGTGTGATACCTGATTTTTCTAGCCTCTTCCAGCTTAGTTTTGTCAGGCGGTTGCAGACGAATAAGTTTCTTCGATTTCATCCTTTTGTCTTTCGTTGCTGTCGAAAAAAGTACAGAAAAGGACAGTGTGTTAACAAATTTATGAAAAAACTTATAAAAGATCAATCAATACAAAACTAACTTGCAATCCTCAAAGAAATCATTTGTATGTTGGCGACATGGATGCTTATAGTTGTACTTCGATCTAATATTATTTGTAGAAATACTGCACAAAGTTCTCAAGAGTGACCATTCAAATGAAAGCTCCTGAGCAGTACTTTCTTGTGGTGCTGTTTATTATGCGTACAAGGTGGATCTAACTTTTGAGTCTGTAGATGAAATACTAAAGTGTGAGCATTAAAATGAAAGCTACTGAGCAGTATTTTCCTGTGGTGCTGTTTATTATGCTGTACAAGGTGGATCTAACTTTTGAGTCTGTAGATGAAATCCTAAAGTGTGAGCATTAAAATGAAAGCTACTAAGCAGTACTTTCCTATGGTACTGTTTATTATGTTGTACAACGTGGTTCTAAATTTTGATTCTGTGGATGAAATACTAAAGTGTGAATCTGGGGATAAAATACTAAAGTGTGACTGTTCAAATGAAAGCTACCGAGAATTACTTTCCAGTGGTAATGTTTATTTTGCTGTAGAAGGTGGTTCTTACTTTTGATTCTGTGGATGAAATCCTAAATTGTGACATTCATATGATAGCTACTGAGCTCTACTCTCCTATTATGTTGTACAAGATGGTTCTAACTTTTGAGTCTGTGGAAGAAATTCTAAAGTGTGACCACTGAAATGAATACTGATTACCTCACCACTCTATAGTGTTGTTTGTAATTTCTGTGCATCAACAAGGCAATTCTCGACTCACCCTACCTGCGTGTCTCAACTCACCTCTAGGACTGTCGTGTATCCATTCCTCGTCCTCCATCTTTTTCTTGTCGTTGTCATCTTCCTCTTCTTCCTCTGTCGGTTTCTTGACGATAGCAGCAATGATGAGAGCGATTGCGAGGATTTTTATTGGCTGGCTGACGAGCACGTCTTGGAAGAACGATATCAGCATAGATGAGATCCACTGTGCGGATTTTTCTTTTCCAAACTGCAACCCGTAGAGTACGCAGAAGAATGCTGTTGTAAAACACGTCAAGAAACAGATGACCCACGCGATGTACAGGAACCAATATGGCAGCAACTTCTTCTTTTTCGGTTTCTTCTTCTTCTTCTTTTTCTCCATTTCCTCTTTCCGTTCTTGCTTGGAAATTCTGAAGCTTATCTCTTCTGATTCCACACCTTCGTCTATCTCGATGACGTCGTTTTCTGCCAAGTTTGTGTTGGACGAGCCAAAGTCTAAAAACTCTTCTTCTTGTTTTGAGCCCTTGTGCAGAATCTCGATGAAGTCGTCCTTGTTGTTCTTGTTGAACTCGAAAAAACAGAAGAATAATTCTTGGAACCACCAGCAGGATCGACTTTTGCGCCTCTCTCTAAGTTCCTCTTTGGTCGGTTTCGCTTCAACGTTTCGGAAGATCCCCACGATTAACACATTCACTGGAATTATAATCAAACTACTCATGATGCCGATTCCAATCTGGGCGGGGCTGAACGCGAGAGGCCCAATCTGTAACGTGCTCGCTGGATCGCTCTCTCCTCCGACCTGATAAAACATGGCGTTTGTAATCATGGAGCAGTACAGCAGTGTTAAGCAGCAGGTTATGCGCTGTAGACGAGTGAAGCGACTCCTTGCAGGGCGGATGAACACTGAAAACCAAAGATGGCCGTCGGCTAAGTTCTTCTGAGTGGTGGAGTAAAACAGATGGTTAAAGCTTGTCATTTCTTCATGACCGGCCACTGGAATAAGCCTGTCCACTGTACCGTCGCCTTCTTCAACTGCAAGCCACCCTTCACAGATGAACAGGTATTTCTTGTCGTTGTTCAGGTCGTGCACGACTACACGACTAACATACCACGAGGGATTTCGACCTGTCATGGAGAGAGATCAGGAAAAAGAAAATTACGGCAACGAACTCGGACCGGATTCAGGAGTCTGCTGTATTACAAAGGGGTGGGGTGGACGTGGCTGATCTATTCCCCTGTGCCAGTTCTTATCACATGACATTTTAGCACAATGCATACGACACCTTTTATAGTACTTTGAGCTGATTTGCAAAAAAGATAACATCAGTAATTCGCACACTGAGCTGAAAGGTACCAGAAATTCGTAGCTTTGATAATATTTCAAGAAATTTGGGTAAACTGATATATTAAAAATCCACGGTACCGACAAAAATGGTCAAAGTATATCCTTAATTTTGACAATTCTTAGTCAAATCAGGTAAATAAATCTGAAGCTATTAGAGTGAAAGATCCTTTTCGCCGTGTACAAGTAACGTTCACACCAGAAAAGCCCATAGCTCTTTTTCCTGATAATTTAACCTTGTTTGCTGCGAAAGATAAACTTCCTCGGGATACCTCCCAATTCACGCAAAATATATATGTAAACCATAGAATATCTCCTCCGTACTCAACAGTATCCTAGAATACCAGTGCAAAATTAAACCCTACAGAAGGAAACTCGCCTGCATTGTTGTGCCAGATATGTAAATAGTTGAGATCTCCGAAACTTTCAGGAAACGTGGCCAAAAACACGTCGACACCGCGCTTCTGGAACGTTTTCCGTTTTGGATCTTTGAGAAGGCGCGGTTCGCTTTCACCCTCATCACCTGACAGAATGAAGCTCACTTCCGCAGTTGTTCCGGCCTTTTTCCCATACCCTGTGTACACAGTGATTTCATAGTGATAGCGATCAAATGATTCGTTGTCTTCAAGTGGAGTTACTCCAGCCTAAAATAAAACAAAATTGGGGCTTGAAGATAGGACAATAAAGGGGGCGAGATTAAATGTGACTTGTCAAAACCTAGGCAGGGTGTACACTGTACCCTTGGTTTTAACAAGCAGTCCAAGAACTATTGTCCTGAACAAACTGTGCAAATTTTAGCAATGAGCTAGAGTTTGACATATTTTTCTCAACTTCCGTTCAAGAGGCGTTCCTGTCATCTTGCACTGCTCCATTTTACAGGTTCTTACGTAATTTAAGCGAGGCACGATTCCTCTTCGCTAGCTGATCTAAGAAAGACGAGACAAATTTGCATGGCGACGTTTTATGTTCCAAACTTTATTCTATTAGGATGTTCCATTATTTTGTGCCGCAGCAAAAAGAGCTCCCCTAAAGCAATGCCTTGTCAACAATGTTACGGTTTAGGATAATGCATTTGAAGCTTTTACCTGCTATAACGCATATTTATAAGCAGCACTACCAACGTGATCCCGTTCAAAATAAGTCAAAAACCTGATGGAAATCACCATTGTTTTCCTGTCTTTACACCATAAAATATTACAAATATTAATGATACCCTTGTGATGTCCTTCTTGTCTTCTCTGCGAGCGTAAATAGCCAATATGAGATAAACTCCAAATATTCCGCACACAGCAGCAAGAGCCACCGGATTCTCAGCCAGATTTGCGTTGAACACTTTGTTAAAGTCAATTGGATTTGGAGCCACAAACATACTGCCTAGAAAAGAGAGAACGGGGGTTGGAAATATCAGGATCCATTTCTGCGTAACTACGTTTCTTCATAATAATCAAGGACGAAAAGAGATGCCACTTTGATTTTTTTTTCTAATTCTCCCATATCCGCGTTAACCCTCCCAAATCACATGCATAAAACTGGTTTAAGAGCTCATTACTCGGAGAGTACAGCTTCTCAACCAAGCCTTTGCTACGGCGTTTTCACAGATCGGTCTATTTTTAGATACACATGGGAATACGGGAATTGGGGCATAAAGCATGTAGTTTTCGACGATCCAACGTTGACGAGAAAACGCTCTTCCTCGTCTGACTAGATATGAAACGTTGAATAGCCCATTTCCGAGTTGCTGTGAACCTCATTAGTTGTGAAACCTATTTTAAGTGCAAAGCTTTTCATACGAAAATTAGTTTTGTTCGCATAAAAATGAAAACTAATTTTCATAATAAAAACTTTGCACTTAGCCTCGTTTTTACGATGAGGTTGAAAGCAACTCGGAAATGGCCTATTAAAATGCTTGGGAACCATTTTAACCTAAACTTGCTGAGGTGGAAAGCGAAGAAGACTGGCCAAGTTTTATGGTCACATATGACTTTGCGTACTTACTTGCAAAAGACACTTTGTTAACAGTTCTTTTAAACCGTTTTCTTCTCACCACCTGTTTCACAGGCGCTGCTTGTTCTTGATCAACAGCAGCAGCAGCTGCTGCTGCTGTGGTAGGTTCCTCTACTTCTTCCTCCTCCTCTTCCTCGTCGTCGCCGGGTTTGCATAAGCAGTGCGTACTGTTAGCGATGGTTTTGGATCCAACCTGAAATTAACAAGGAAGTGTGGCGAGATTAAACAGCGAGCAAACGTCAAGATTTGAGTCCAGCTTAACGCGGACAGAGTCAACGAGAGAGTGTTTGCAAACGTTTTAAGTTGGATAAGAACGCAAGCGACTCAAGGGAGAGCGCGCATCAGATTAGTGGTCGCATGAATCAATCAGTCGCACAAGAGTGAAAATTCTTGAATAATTTTCAACAGATTTAAGCTTCATGGATGAACTCGCACGCAGGCCAGTGAGCACTCGGAACTTGTCCTTTGCAAGCAGGTTTCTTGTATGTTTCTTCATTGAATTTCAATTCAGATTTTAGGGAAAACTGTGTGTAGTTGTGTAAATTTCATCCATATTCACAAGCGTTAGAGCCATATTTCATGAACTAAATAAAGGTTTCATTCTGACTCTGAGAGTACAAGGCTTACAAAGCAATCGACGAGGGCGCGTTTGATAGGCAACGAGGCGCACAGCGCCGAGTTGGTTATCTATCATTTTGTATCCAACAAGCGCAAGTGGAATAATTGTTTTATAAAAGCAACCGCGAAAAATCGCTAAATCTTGCTGATTTAGTGATAGTTCTTTTCCCCTGCCGCGTTGTCTTACTAAATTTGTGGGGCATGATATAATGGCTCATATACCCAGGGTTTTCATTTGAGGCCGGAGGCCGGACATTTCGTCCGGTCGTTTGCCATTCCACGTCCGGTACTTTGAGATCAAGTTACCAAACATTTTTGAAAATCAAATAAATTCGCAATGATAAGCCAATGAAAATTCTGTTGTTGCCATTCTCCTTCCCCCTCCCCCTACCAACTGACCATTTTCATTCAGTAATTTACTTTTTAAAGAGAATTTTAGTGAGCTACAGCATTGCCTAGGAAACTGTTTCCTTGGTTCCAGAAACGCTGGAAATGGCGTTTCTTAGTATTCTATTTTAAAAATTTCCTGGGGGACCATGCCCCCAGACCCCCCTAGCTGCTTGCGCTTTCGGCGCTCGCGAGGCGCCTTACGGCGCCAAGAAAACATTTACGTCCGGTGCTTTCAGAAGTATGTCCGCTACTTTACAAAACAGTTGAAAACCCTGTATACCATGGCCGCTTAACTAACCAAAACTCTGGAACTGCGTTATCTAATAAGTCAGTTTTTTCTTAATCAAAGCAGACTTACCCTACAGCCTTTCGATGTCCAAGTGTTAGTTTCCTCATTAAACATCTTGCAAGACGGCAGGTAGATACGTAATCCATAACTCGTATTCACATTGCCTAATGAGTCCTTATTGATGGCCTTAACACCCAGGTAAAACTGCTTGGCGGTGATATTTGCTAATGCAGTCGCTACAGAGCCATTTCCGCTGCCATTGTTACCCTCAAGCAACAGTAGATTCAACAGCGTATGAGGAACGACGTATGTAAATGGATGTGGTCGCTTCTTCATCTTTTTGGCTTCTTCCGATGTCGGAAATTTATGCCCGTAGTCATAGTGGTTCGCAGTTGGTTTCTTACCGTACCTCACCGCCACCATAAATATGATCTCCGGATGGAAGGTTTTTATTTCTATGGCCACAGCCGCCTCTATGCTTGAGCGGTTGAATTTGTGTACTCGCATGGGCGGATCCCCGTCCTCAAAGTGATTCAATTCCATTGGTTTCACCGGATTTATCTTGACGTTTCGCGGGACAAACATCTCCAGCTCCTGACCCGCTAGATCCAGCGGTTTTCCGTTTCCATCCGTGAGTGACAAACCAACTGTCTTGGAATTTAAATCGCTTGAACTGTTGTCCCAAGCAAACGGGTTCTTGTCCATGGCCGACAGCTGTATGAAACGAGAGAAGGAGATTTTAGTTATAAGAACACTGGATTTGTCTTACACCCGAATCAAAAAGCACGACCGGTGTTTTGTTTCGTTGTTGTTGTTGTTTCCTTTTTTTTTTTTTTTATCAAAATTGAACTTTGGAGTTTCCCCCACATAGAGTAGAACCTTACTTTCACGTTTCAAGTCACCTTATTACAGTCAACTCTCGCCTTACGGACATTGCGGACAGTAGCTAAATCCCTGTCAAAAATAAATTACAGAGTTTGACTGAAACAAAAAAAGGTTCCCGCTATTACGGACTCTCGCTATTAAGGACACCAACTCGCGGTCCGAAGGGTGTCCGCGTAAAGGGAGTTGACTATACATGCGACTATTCTGATTATTATTTCAACGTTTCCATTCATACAACTTAAAATATTTTTGACATTTTCCCCTGAAGATAAACTCAAGTAGTTAACTGATACTTTATTAACAGCCCGATGCGAACGTTGCCCACTTGACAAGGAACTGTAAACGATCACATCTCACACTCACTCCTTTATTTTGGTGGTTATTCTCACTACTCACCGTTGAACCAATTCCACTTGTGGCCCCCTCCTCTACAGAAGCGTTGGCTCCTCCAAACATTGCCATAGGGTTAGGCAGCCGGACTCCTCCCATTCCCTCCCCCTCCTCCGCGTCTTCATCATCTTCCGCTCCCCCTATCCCGTCCAGAGTCTTCCTCCCGACAGACATGTCCAGATTTGGAGAGGAAATCGACTTCGGTTTGTCTCCACCCGCTAGCTGCTTCAGAAGGGCACCGCTGACCTTGTCCACCACACCGAGGGCGTTTTTGGTGTTGTTTCGACTCTTACTCTGTGGGGAACAGAAATTGAAAAATCAGTCGTCATTCCATCAGTCTGTCAGTCAGTCAGTCAGTCAGTCAGTCAGTCAGTCAGTCAGTCAATCAATCAAACAATCAATCAATCAATCAATCAATCAATCAATTAGTCTGTCAGTCGCCAATCAGTCAGTCACTCAGTCAGTCACTCAATCAATCAATCAATCAATCAATCAATCAATCAATCAATCAATCAATCAATCAATCAATCAATCAATCAATCAATCAATCAATCAATCAATCAGTTTGTCAGTTGCCAATCAGTCAGTCAGTCAATCAATCAATCAATCAGTCTTTTTGTCGCCAATCAGTCAGTCAGTCAGTAGTCAATCTTCAATCCATCAGTCAATCGCATATAGGCACATTAGAGCTATACTACTCACCGGGTCCCCCGCAGAAGTCCCGTTGGCAGCTTTCTGATAAGAGTCAATTGATGCTCCGACAACATTCCCAATAGCAGAACCCAGGCTCTTCGCAACATTCTCGACGTCACGAGCACTGTCACTGCCTGATAAGAAGTCTCCCATCTCGTCCAGTGCCTTCACTGTAGAGTTCTTTAACAAAAAAAATATATATGCAAGTGATTTCTTGAGTTTAGATGGCTGCGTATATCAAATTTAATCTGCAGCAAAACTCACCTGAGCATCTTCGTCTACTTCGCCAGTTGCTTGAGTCAGTGAGTTGAGGGCTTCTCCTTTCATCGCGACTCCGTCAAAATCTTTCACGGGAAGTTGGCTTAACGCCCCTGCTACTTTGCCTCGGAACTGAAATGACATCGAATGAACGAATGAATGAATGAATGAACGGACGGACGGGCGGACGAACGAACGAATTAAAGAACTTTCTAACAACGTTTAAGCATAACCCGGTGACCGTCCATTTGATTGGCGACGCAAAGGTGTTCTGTTAATTTTCGATAGCCTGCTCTATTAGCGCACGCTAGGGAAATTACCGAAATCACAAACCGACTAGCTGGAATTAACCAAAATATAGAAAAAGAGATTTGTTAAACAATTTAACCATAAAATGTTGCGATAAAATGGAAAAGTTTAAAACCATCTTGGTTAAAAGTTTCAGATGCGACGACGTTTCGACTTTCGCTTAACGTCATTATCAAGTCAAGAATGAATGAAACAAGAACGGCTATAAATGTAGAAAGAATTCCTAACAGACACGAAAAAAAAAAAGCGAAAAATATGTGATGATAATGCAATAAGGTATTCACACACAGAGTCACGTAAAGAGTTTGGCGTAAAGAGCCTTTCTGAGTATTTAACTCAGGGTTCAATTCCTTAATGACAACATCTCAAAAATTAGGCAATCAAACTTTGATCTGCATTTCTTCAGAATAGAGAATTGTTTGTCATCCAAAATGTCTTTGTTAAATAGAATGATAACTGGGTTATGCAAACGTCTTGCTCTTGGTTTCTATCGAGGTTCCTTGAAACCTTGAGCTTGCTGTCTAGTTGTTAATTATTTCGAATACGGAACGATTCTCACCGAAGCTCGCTCCTCAGCCGAGGAGTTGTCGCCTTGTTTTTCAGCCTTAGCGTTCAGAACTGAGCTAGCAGCTGTGGCAAGCTGAACCGCTTTCTGATCACCTCCCTCCTTACCAGCTGAACTCGACATGTCCCCCATGACCTGATCATAATTGATTTTGTCAGGCTCTAGAACCTAAAGAACACAACATCGGAAACATCCTGGTCAGTTTAATCGCATCCTCAGACTTGGTAAAACAATTACGAAACTTTTGAATGCGAAGAGCTGATGTTTCGAGCTTTTAGCGTTCGCCCTTCGGATTCGCTGCGACGGAAGGGCTAACGCTCGAAACGTCAGCACTCGAATCCCTTTACGGTGGCCAATTAACGTTATCAGGGAGCTTAAGCAACGACGACGGCAACGGCAACGAAAACGTCACCTGAAAATATCATGATCTTTATATCATTTGTGCTACTTCGCGATTATTTCAACTCGTTCAACTTTTACAAAAATGGCGAACTATCCAGGAACCAAATTGGTAGGAGGGGCGTACAAGTTGAGAAAGAAAATGAAAAATTCACCGTCGTGCGTTCAAATTCTCCACAAAACCTTAAATGTGGTCATTTCACGTTGTCAGGTCGTTGTTGTTTTGCAGAGGACGGCAAAGAAATGTACCAAAATGTAAAACGCACGTGCAGAGCGATTGTTTTTGCCCATTAAACCTATTGTTTTGCGGCGTTGTCGTTGCCGTCGCCGTCGTCATTGCTTAAGCTCCTTATTAACTCAGTTAAAAAACCTGAACATTTGTTTTCACTCCCCAGCGACGCAGCACCACAGTTTATTTAGAAGCTATAAACTAGCCTGCGAGAGCAGACGTCGGAAAAGGAGTAAAGTAAAGTAATTTATTTAATGCCAATAATACGGGGACTGCTTGCACAATCTCTCAAGCCAGAGGCTCATGATAAAACACTTGAAAATAATCCAGATCGAAGTGGAATTTGGAAGTGTTGGGTTTTGAAGAGAGCCCGGGGGAAAACTAGAGTACCCGGAGAAAAACCTCTCGGAGTAAGAACCAACAACAAACTCAACCCGCATATGACGCCGAGTCCGGGAATCGAACCCGGGTCACATTGGTGGGAGGCGCGCGAGTGCTCTCACCACTGCGCCATCCCTGCTCCCCCTATCAGAAGCTAGAAACTAACACCCTTATCTAATTCTCACTTACCCTGACAACAAAGAACGTTTCAGTGCTCAGCATGTAATGGTCCATCACTTTCACGTTGACTTTCATTGTATAGTTATTCTCCTTTTTCCCAAGCGGAAATCTAGCAGACATTTCAGGCTCAAGTCCCGCCGCTACTGGAATGATTTCTTCGCCATTTTTTAATTCTACAAAAGGCAATAACAATTTTATTATGCCTCCAATGACCACAATATTTAGGAAGACAATAAGCAAAGCTAACACCACGTAGAAATGAAAACTTAACGCGACAACGACATGATTGAGCCCAAACAGAAAGCCAAAAAAACAAACTCTGGACAGCTGTTTCGACCTGGTTGGGTCTCGTCAGCAGAGTGAATGCCACTGAGAAATGGAACAATTATCCCGGGGGCCAGTTGTCCATAAACCTCACACGTTGTCCTGTATTGGCATAACATGAGCTCAAATTCAAATGCCTGCCAATAAGCAAAGAATCCGAAATATTATCTTCGCTTCTATTGTTGGGTGACTAGAGCTATCCCTAGCTCCTATGCATACAAGCAGAATTTTCGTTTACGGTCCTTTTCCACCAGCATTTACTCACAATATTTAGGAATACAAGCCGGGCCACTGAGACTTCTAAGCTCCATTTATAACGTACAAAAAGAAGCATTACCTATTAAATAAGAGAGTGGTTTATCCTCATCCTTCCATCCCTCGCATTTGACGGTGAATTCTGTTTCCAGTGCATAGCCTTGGGCAATCGGGAATTGACAAGAACCGTCGGTCGGAGCAATGTTCATGAATAATTGCTCTATCACATAACCTCCGGGTTCCCCTCCTGGCTTCCACGCGTTCAGCTGTAGCCGGTATTTCCTGCCTGCTATGAGAAACCCTGGTTCAATCACCACGCTAGACGAACTCAAACCTGTGGCGGTCTTATCTTCCCAGTCGGTAATCTCCTGCCAAGAGTCGTCCGAAGCTTCATCGGCTCCCTCCAACAGAGACAGTTTCCATTTGTACCCCAGGCGGTCATCCATTCTACAGTCGATACACCTACCTTCCATGATAAGCCTTTGAAACGGATTCCTCTTTACAAGATTGTTGAACACGTTCCTAATAAATAACGGAATTATGTATTTAATTAAGCTTCTTTCCAAGGACTTCCAAAGAATGGAATCAGCTAACAACTGATATAGCCACTAGTAAATCAATGGCCTGATTTAAACAGGAATTGCCTAAATTTCTAAATTAAGTAGCTACTTTTATTTGTATTTGTATTGGTTTTAATGTTTACTGAAACCAGTTAGTGCGATGCCTCACCAGCCTTACAGACTTAATAGAGATGATGATGATGATGATGATGATGATGATGATGATGATGATGATGATGATAATGATTAAGCTATATACTTTGGGGCAGGAAAGGCTTCACGAACACACTGCCACAAAACAGGGACTAAAGCCCCGTTCACACCAACAAAACATGTTTAATTAAACCAGGTTTAACAAAATAATTGGTAACAGAAAGCTGGACCATTGGCTTTGACATAGGATTCAAGTAAACTTTACCTTATGCTTTCATTTGTGCTGAATCTGTAGTCGACTAAAATCCGAAAGCAGCTTTTATGAAGGAAAATTTTAAACTGTGTTTAACTAAACAGCTTTTAAACGTGTTTAAGCCTTGGTGCGAATGGGGCTAAGTCTCGTTCATAACAAGCGAAAAACAAAAACAAGAAGAACCGGCATACAACCATAAAGTGAAGAAAAGAGAGAACATACTTACTCAATAACCATAGTGGGAGGCTGTCCTATGAGAACCTGAACGCTTTGGTCAAAATGATCGTCGCGAGAATCCTTAGTAATAACAACTCTGAAAACGTAAGAAGCTTTCTGGATGAAATCTCCGGTGTAAACCACCACCTTTTTATTGTTTCCTCCGAAGACATAAGTTCCATTTTTCCAGCAACCACCTGCACTGTCCGGAACCGAACCTGCATTCGGGAATTCTTCGTCTTTCCTTCGGCACATCCACTTGAATGTGATGCCGGTCATGTCACCGGGCACATCCGGGTCTTTTGAATCCGACGCGTCCAGGGTTAAAGGTAACTGATAACCCACGGACCGTTTTACACTTCCTGGACAGAAGAGAGGACATAGGCAAGTGAGTAAGTAACACGTGAGGATGATAGTGTACTGTTGTGCGAAAGACAATTGGAGAAGTTATCTTGATTGCTATCTGGTTTAATGATGATGATAGTGATGATGATGTAATATGTTTGAGGAAAGAGGTTAGAAGAGTTTGCCGTTGACACGGTTCACTTATGACAAACTTGCAAACTTTTCTGGTGGTAACAGTTAACAAATTATGGTTGGCAAACTTGACGCGTCAAATGAAACTCGGTTTGTGAGTAGAAAAAAGTCTTAATCAAGTTATCGAGACTGTGATATTTTAGTTTCTTGTAGACAGTTTGCCAACTGTATGGCAATAAATAAAGAAAGACGACAAAGAAGAAGACCTGAATTGGAGCCGTGACCTTCTGTACACCGCTCAGGTGTTCTAACTACTAAGCTACTGAGAGTTAGGTCATTTACTAGATTCTTATGTGACACGCCTGCCGTACACAGTACACATGAAGCGAGAAATGGCATTCCAGTAATTAGAGACCTTAAGATTCTAGCACGAGTATGAGCAAAGAGTGCACACGCGTGAACCAGTGTCATTTTGGCGGGAAAACGAAATAGCCATCGTCATTTTACAACGAGCTTTTGTGAGAACGGCGTAGTCGCGGAGACAAGTCCTCGAAACGTAGGCGATGTCGTCTTTTGGAATAACAAAAGGGCTTAATTAGTTATCATCATTCAAAACAACTGTGTCAAGTGCGTCGCTCACAAAGAGTAAAATGAAGCTTTCTGGGATATATCTCTTCTTTGTACTTCGCTAAAATTTCGCATTCAAATCTTCAATCAAATCTCGAATTCGTTCGTATTCCGTATTTGCGTAGTAGGAGGCGTAGTAGGAGGCAGCGTGGCCGAGTGGTTAGGGCGCCGGACTTGAAATCCGGTGATCCCGGGTTCAAGTCCCGCTCTGACTGCTAACTGGAGTTGTTTCTCGGTAGCCCCGAGTTCAACTCCTCGGACGCGCTTGTTAATAGCCAGCTGGTCTGCCTCCTGCCAGTTGGGATTTTTAACCATGTTATTTTCAATTTGTATTATTTCTTTATGACGTTTAATGCTCAGCCCCACTAGCACTTGTGCTAAAAACACTGCCGAGGGTAAATAAAGGTTATTTATTCGCATTCGTGGTCTAGTTTGCGACGACGCTTCTAGGGCTAGAAGATCAGTGGTTTTAGATTCCGGTCGTTGGCTAGATTGCCGGGGTCAGGAACTCAATTTTTCTTCATCGTCAATTTTGTAGTTGATGCATATAAACTCGCCAACTTAAATTTGCTCACAAACGTTTTTAACCTAACGTTTGCCGTACGAAGGCGTCAGTATGGCTTACCTCTTATAACAGCCTCCAGTTCTGACCGTTTCACTTCAATCCACACGGTTTGTGTGCCGAAGATATCCGACAAATCCCGATCCCTTCCGATGAAACCGAGTTTAAGGTTGAACTTGATGAGACCGAACGGCAGCTTCCGTTCACGAATTAACAAATCAGCTGTTTCTAACTCGACTGTCGTTGCGGGAAGGTCCATCTTTCTGACTGGGTCCACGGGTAATTCCAGCGGCTTGTTCTCGCTGTGTGGATCATCAAGCGTAACTTCGAACGCGCTCCATGTGAACACGAGGCTCGAAGCTACCGGGCATCTGAACGTTACTTGGTGTTTCAATAGCAAGATTTCCGACTTCTGTATTTTGGATGGGGGAGCATCCGATCCATCACCAGCAATCTTCACTGTAGGAACATCGCAAGGATTGCCCGTAATATTCACAATAGTGCTTGCCACCTTCGTGGACACCACATTGGTCGCGGTAAGCGTTGCAGGGTATGTACCCATAACGGCGTACACATGCGTCACGTTAACTTGCGTCTGGTTGGAGTCCATCTTGTAAAAAATGAACTTTGGTGACAGCAGACGAGGCCTGCAACGTTCATCGCCAAAATACATCTTATAAGAATCACCATAATCAAGAATGAGGCATGTGTCTGTTCCAGGATCTTCTATATCGATTGTAAAGTATGTGGGGTCGCCCTTGTACGTGGGATAACTGGATTTGATTGCAATTTTGCCAGTAGCTCTCTGTATGACGATGTCTTTGGTCGCAGGCATTTTTGCTAGAATGTTGTCAACTGTAACCTTAACTTTGTACGATCCGGAACGGTTGTAACTGTGTGAAGTGTGCGGGGTAATGGTGGTACTCGGTGGGGAACCATCACCAAAGTCCCACACGTAATTGAGATCTTTTGGCTGCGATGTCACGTTAAAATACACGATTTCCTGGGAGCGGAAATAGTTTTTCATCTCTCCAAATCCTTCGGTCCGCACCCCGTCTTCAACACGTTCCACAGTTATGCTTACATCAATGAGTTTCTGAACATCAACGTCCGTTGTCAAGACGACGCTGCTCACCTGGTTTGAAATGTTAACTGAGGTGGTAAATATCCCTTCTTGTGTAAACGTGTGGGTGTCTTCGTGGGGTTTAAGGGGTGAAATCTCAAGACGCTTGCTATCTGAGAGTCCAGATCCGTCATTGAAGTTCCAAACACAAACTGCGTCCGTAGGAGGCGTTCCATTGGCTAATAAACTCAAGCGAAATGACACCAGGCCAGGATTGAGTCGAACGGGACTGTTTGTAGTTAAAGCAATGTTTTCTACCGGATACTCTGCTACTAAAGTATACGGCAACTCAGCCGAGATTGTGGACAGAGAATTGAAAATTGCGACATTGACGGGAAATTTGCCTGGGTTTGAAAACGCATGAAACCGAGACACCAGTTGGTTGACGTCAGCAATCGCCCGGTAGGCGGTGTACGTACTGCCGTCGTTGAAGTCCCACTTGAATTTGATCCGGGAACCTTCCTGCACGGCGACGTCAACAGAAATGTTTTCATGTACCCGGATGAATCGCTTCTCGCTTGTCACGACCACGTGTTTTATAGGAATGTCCACGTCATGGACGAGTATGTATTCTTTGTTCCCCAAACGATTGTGGCAGCTCACTGAGATGTTGTAAGAGCCAACTGCTGGAAAAGAGTGAGCTAACACTTCTCCAAGATGGGAGTAGTCAATTTGGAGCGCTTCTCCGTCTCCAAAGCTTATGGTACAGAAGAAAGTGGTGCCCGAAGCCATCTTCACAGTAATCTCGGAATCCGTACCAAAAACCGTTGGTGCAGCAGTTAAAACCAGACCAGTGATTCTCTCAAGTTTCTGTACTTCCACTGTGGCGTTGAGAAGTCGTTTGACAGAGTTCACGGCATTGTAACAGTCAATCCCAATCTTGTACGTGCCGGTGTCACTGTAAACATGACTTGTACTGTATTCTGTACTGATGGTGACGGGTGAGCCATCTTTGAAGTCAAACGCGCACTTGACATTCGTTCCATTGGTTAGAATACGATTGACAGTCACTGAGTCACCGACTGCGAAATAAACGGTCTGAGTGACATGCGCAGCTGGGAGACTGAAATACACCTCATCAACTGGGATTTCAACCAGAGCCTGAGAGCTTATGGAGATGTTCGGCCCAACCAGATTGAAGGCGAAGACGGTGACTGTGTAGTTTCCCACAGAAGCATATGTGTGAGTGATCAGGCCTTTTCGACTCGCTTCAAGCGCAGTAACCTTTTCATAACGCGGGCTTCCATCTCCGAAATCCACCACATAAGTGAGGTTGGTCCCTTCGGCTGATTCCCAATTGATTTCAGTCGCCAAACCAACCGCTCTGGCTTCGATTGACTTCGGGAATCGCAAGCCCCGAATGAAATCAAACACGGCGATAACTGCATGTAGAACCCTTTGATTCACGGAGTTCGCAACAATAAGGGTGACGTAATAGGTTCCAGAAGACGTAAACGTGTGACTGGTTGTGTTGATTTTAGTGCGCAAGGTGTTGCCGTCGCCAAAGTCCCAAATATACGTAATGTTTGAGCCCGAGTGCCACGGAATATTAAACACAACAGGATCATGCGTATTTGCAGTACTAGGACATGTCATGGTAACATTGTCTCCTATGGGTATATCAACGGCTACAAGTACTGTTTGCGTGATGTTTGAAGTTACACGTTTTACCCCAGTAGAATTGTATAGATGACGTATGACGAAATCCGCCGCGTGTACATAGTGTGCCGCCATGATGTAATGCCTGTGGTGCATGCTGGGATTACTTGTGCGCAGCAGTTTTTCTCCTACTTTTGGGAAACTTCTGTATTCGAACTCAAAAGCTGCCCCATCCGCTGGGGTTATAACTTTGAAAGCGAGCTCCCCGCCTTCAGAAATCCACCCGAGTACATCTCCTTGTTTCACCAAAGGCTGCTCACCCATTGGCAAACTCTTAATGTGATGGCCGATTGTGTCGACATTGATTCGATTTTCCGATATTAGTTCGTAATCCGCTCGGGGTACATTGGTCTGGTACGGCGCCAGAAGCTCACACGAGATCTTCGTCTCTGTAGAGTTGGTGATGCAACGACGGCGAAAAATGCAGAAGATTTCCCACGGCTGGCATCTGTTCTTGTTGGTGGGATGACATGTTTCATTGTTAAGCAAACAAGACTTGTTCGAAAAGCAATAACTTTCGCCGGCAATGCAAAGCGGACGGAAGATCTGAAAAAAGAAATGGAAATGTCAGGTTCGAAAAGGAACAAAGAGAAATTCATATAACAGCAAGTTAGCCTTGTATCGCATGCATATGGTATTGAAACAAGCCAGACTGATAATCGCTACATATTGCCTTTGAATAGTTGTTCGACCAAGGTCGACAACGTCCCAGGATATTATTATTTTTTTTACTTTTATTTTTTTTTATTTGCTTTACATAACACAATAATTACAATATTGAACACTGCTTACACTATTTACAATAAATACCATACTTACAATACTGACAATACTTATTGCTTACATTGCTAACAATATTTACTATTTTCAAACATTCTTACGTATCTTATGCTTTAAGTACACAATTGCATCGGAAGAAACTTGTTTAAAGATAATTGGCGTTATTGAGGCAGGATAAGCTACTGGATGAAGGACATAGAGAATATCAGGGGCGTTGGGAATAACGCTATGCAGCTATGGTTGAAACGATAGTTTCTACGTGATATCGTGTAGGAATAACCATTGTTTGGGTAGAAAACTGTTTGCTTCTGCTTGTACTTGTATGTTGTAAATTGTCTTTAGGTGTTTGAGAAATCCTTGCAATAGAGGTACAGATTCTTTTGTTTTGCAGAGCCAGATATAGTGCCTGGCAATAAGAAAACAAAAGTTGATTTGGCGTTGAAGTTTAGAAGAGTCTGATCTCAGGCCTAGTGAAACAGTCATGTCTGCAGAGTAGCTATCGGGAATAATTTGACAAAGTTTTAATCGCGTTATGATGCTCTCCCAGGAGAGCGCCGTTTTGGGGCCGGACCAGAAAAGGTGTATGAGTTTTTCTGGTTCTTTTTTACAAAAGGAGCAGTTGGAGTTTTCTATTATTCTTATCTTAGTTAAGAAAGCATTTGTTGGCATTCTTCTGTGCAACAGCTTAAATTGAAATTCTCTGAGTTTTGTGCTTTTTGTGATTTTATGAGCTAGTTGGTAGGTCGCGCCCCACGTTATTTCGTTTTGAGCTAAGTTGCAGTCTTGGATCCATTTTTGCTGGCTTGTAGTAGGGGCGGCACTTTTCTTTGTAATTAATTTGTCATACACCAGCTTGCTTGCTTTTTGGGCTTTTATTAGTTTTGTGGAATAACTTTCGTATCTATTACCTTCGTTTATGTGGTCACCTTGGTTGAATGTGTTGCATAGCTTTTTAAGAGCAGAAATTATTCCACAGTATACCAAGGGTTGGACCTTGATGTCGTATTCCCAGGATATTATTGTAAGTCATTTCAGAAGACTGGTAAGGTACTTTTTTTTTTCAAATATTTGTTCTCAACCGCCATCCCCGACCCCAAGTCGGATTTAACCTGCAAAGGCCGGAGGCGCATAGGATTTCGTGGGACATTGCTATCGCCATTCTGAATTCCAGGCTAACAAGCTGAAAGTCCAATAAATTTACTGTAAACTGTGGTACATAAAGGATTTCAGCTATCATTCGCCACCTTGTCGACACCTTGTCTGTAATTCTGAGGCCGATATCTTCAAGTAGGGAATCTACAGATTCCTATGAACTGTTCGTGCTTTGGTGTCCAGGAAGAAGGGAAGGAAGGCCGAACTCAGATAGGCGGAAGGATGGAACTGAGGAAGGAAGGAAGGAAGGAAGGAAGGAAGGAAGGAAGGATGGATGTGGAATTGGATGGAACGGAGGGAGGGAGGAAGGAAGGAAGAAGGAAGGAATAAAAATTTAAGACTGTAACGTACCTGCAATTTTATGTTTCCTGTCTTGACTGCTTCAAATTCCCATTCTGTAACTCTACCGTCATGGCGGAACTCGTATGCTGGAGATACGATTGTTCCCTGGAGACTCGACGAGATGAAAGAAAACGAATTGTTTCCACGGGGAATGTTTGGACCAGCACTGTAATAGCGGGAACCTAACAAACGATAATGTAACACCTCAGATTAAAGGTAGAATAGTAGTTTTCGTTCATTCCGTACAATATTATAATGTATAGGCCCGTATCGCAAGCTACTAGTAGCTAAACTCAACTTTAGGGCGTTAAATTTAAAGATTAGTTAAAGACGTTATATTTATGTACTCTGAATTTTGTTTTGTTGTATTAAGTTATACGTTGAGTTTTGCGAAATCTTTAAGCAAATATCTGCGGACCACAATTGTGAGTAGAAGAACGTTCGCACATTTTCCCACCCATGTAAGAAGTTGAATATTTTTCGTGCCTTAAGTCAGCCTTTATTGGTTTAGTTGCGTTTATTTTGATTGCTCAAAGCTGCGTGTGTTTTTCTGGCTTGAGAGTGTACTCAGATGGCTCTCTACAAAAAAGATAACACTCTAGAATCGAACCAAAACTAATGGGGTCAATTGTTCAAAGACTTCAAACAAAGCCGACTAAATAAGTTGCACCTGATTAAGGATATTTAATCGACAACCGAATCTGTGCTGCAAAAACTCATTAACAATTCATAAGCCCATTTACCTATCAAATGGTCGATAAAACATCACTTGTAGTGGTTTTAAAACCTCCTCCTTACTAGTATGCGGTGTTTAATGTTTTTCTCGTATGATATCTCCAATGTTCACAAAAGCATCATTGTTATGAACTCTCTTGACGCACGCTTTTCCAGGAATGATTTTGAAGCCGTTCAAAAAACTCGCAGCACGTGTTTTATCGGGTCTAAAACCACGAGGCGCAAATCCCGATAAGACACTGCTGCTCGTGTTTTAAACATTACATAGCCGTTACTGGACTGTTGTTGTTTATCTGTTTTTGTTAGTTTGTAATTCACGCCCTATAAACGGAGTTTTAATATAAATGACACTAAATTATTGTGTTTAATTGTTTAAACTCGGTTCAGAACATTTGTTTTTTCAACCGGTTCTTAATGTCTGTAAATCACCCGCCAAAACCCTACGTATATAAAACAGAATCTTGTGGTCTGTCCTTTAGATGTCCGTATTACCAAGGCTCAATTGTACTTAGAAGATCACTGCATTTACTCACTCAAAGATATCGACTCATATTGCCCATCTTCAAAGGAGAAAGTGTTGTTAATTCGCGTTCCCCGGATCAGGGAGCCATTGCATTCTACCCATGATCCTAGAGGAACCGAGTGTGGACAGTGCAACTCCACAGGTCCCAGAGGATCATCTACGTCGTACATCTGTCAAACAAAAACAGAAATAAATACATTAACAGCATGAATACTGAATACTGAACTTTATGTAACGTGGCAAAACATGCGCTTAGCTACATGGTTTAGTTTAAAAAACTGCACCAGCTAGTTTACAGGCATGCCACGATAAAAGTGAATAAATAAATAAATAAATAAATAAATAAAATAGAATAAGAGATAACAGGAAGTTAACTGCTGGCGCCTGGTATTAAATTTCAAGTCTGTGGACGCGATCTTACACAAATGAAAGCTACAGAGCAGATTTTTACAGTGCTGCCCTGTTTAAAGAGCACGCGCGTTTTTTTGTAGATGACGAGGAGTCCCTTATTTTTCCTAGGATAGTAAAGCGTCTCTCTCCGTGGGTCTCTCCTCTTCACGTCCCAGGGAGCCAGAGAGACCCTGGGAACGAGGTTGGCGAGCGCGCGGGAAATTTTGTCTCTCGAGAAGACGTGATGCGAGGTGGGTAAAGAAAGATACATGTATGTTTATATTTTTCTCTTTCTCCCACGTGTCGAGTCCCCTCGTGGGAGGTAATTTTCGCGCGTGCTCGCGTGTTACGCTCGCTGCACTATCCCTATGAAAATAAGAGACTTCTGGTAGTCACACTGAAAGTCTAGTTTGTATGAATAACCGAATGCAAAATATACTGACTGTTTAACAGTCTATGCTTCTGGGGCCCGTTTCTCGAAAGTCCCGGTAACTTACCAGGCCCGGTAAGTGCCTTTGGCGATAACTGTTTCTTATCAGAAGACAATTTTTGTTAGCTTTGAACAATAAATCTTAAAATTTTAATTCTATGAAAACATTGGCCAAGAACCAGGAAAGTAATCATTGTGTAATCGGCGAAAAAAAAAACATTTAAAAATATATTCATCGGGCCCGGTAAGTTACCGAGACTTTCGAGAAACGGACCCCTGGAGTTTAAACTTTATTTTATTTTATTTATTTATTTTGTCACACCACAAATACAATGTAAACAAAAAAAAAAATAGAAAAAATAGATGTAACAACGGCGAGGAGACCTAAAGGAAACTATGAAGCTTATATTGATTAGGTCTCGTCCGTTATTATTTTACAAGATGAAATCAAAAAAGAAGATAAGAACACGACGACGGATAAAATTACAATTTCATACAATTACAATGTCAAACGGAAGGACAGATATATTACGAAAAGAAAAGCTACAAGAAAAGTTAATACTTAAACACACTTTCTCACCTCTGACACTGTGATGGCTCCTGTGATTGGGTTCGTGGCCTCCATAGACACTATATACGACCCCGGCTGGTCATAAATATGATGAACTCTCGGATGATCTGAAGGCTGCAAGGTTTGAGAGCCATCTCCCAGTTTAAAGGTGAAAGTGACGTTCAAACCATTGATCATGTTCCCGGATATTGACACTGATTTTAGAACAGGCAGGCGTCCAGTCTTGTTTAAACTCAGTCCCAGGATTCTCTCAGATGCAGAATAGATACTATTCCGTAGTCGGCCACCGCATCTGGGGGGGTTATAAGAGGTGGACTTTGTCCTTGAATCTAATCGATCGCCTTCAAAATATACATCTTACCAGAGGTGGACTTTGTCCTCGAATCTAATCTATCACCTTCTAAATATAAACTAACAAGTGATCATTTTTGAGGGGTTTTGTTCACATATTGGAATAATGCTTGTCAAAATAACATAACTGTATATCGTACTTTATTTGACTTATCAATATGTAGTGTTATTTTGTTTCCACGTCACTTTGACAGCAAATTTAGCTCACAGGTCCAACTCGAGAAAACCCCCTGTTATGTTAGGCGTAGAAATTTGCATTTCACAATCGAAAGGCGAAGAAAGCGTTTAAAGCTATTGTCTTCATTGCCATTTAAAACTAATAACATATCGTCCCAATAATATCAGTTAATGTTTTCTTTTAATGAAAAAGATTTTTAAGCCCTGTGCACAAGACAAGATTCTATTGTGGGATAGGCTATTTCTGAGTTAACTTTGAACCTCACGATGAAAGCGAGTTTTCGTTTTTATTTCGTATTATGAAAATTAGTTTTAATTCATATGCAAACAAAACTAATTTTCACATGAAAAGCTTTGCACTTACCCTCGCTTTCTTAATGAGGTTCAAAGCAACTTGGAAAAGCCAATTCACCGTCCCACCCCTTTATTAAGCGAAACATTGTACACAACCAAAAAACATACCTGAGTGAAGCCTGGGCGTCGCTCGGCCAGGTCTCGTAGCCCGGGCACCGCATGTTACATTCTGAATCATCCACCTTAGCAGTTGGTAGGGAGTTTGCACACAAGCAGATATTCCCCTCTTGCAGTGAACCATAGCGGTATTTTCTGCCACATTGTCTCAGACAGTGTAAGGGACTGATATCCTGCATATTATAATCTCCGGGACTTGAAAGAAAGATACGGTTCTCTTCAAAGATGGTGTAGCACCCCAAGTACTCTGTGAAGAGAAGAGACAAAGAGAGAGTTTATTTCTAAGAGGTGGCAAATATCCCATAGGTCTTTATTTTCATTTTTTGTCTCGAAGACCAAAGAGCAGTCAAGGGGGCGGGGGATGGGGGATAATGCAGGATTCCGGAACAATGATAACGTTCATGTTGATGACGATACAAGATTCAAGGAACAATGATGGTGATGATGATGATGATGATGATGATAATGATAGTTTTCCACTAGGACAAATAATTTATTCAGGCATATCATACAATAATCTGTACTGTTGTATCCTTTCAATCATTAGCGTGGTGCAGATGGGACTAATGATGAATTGAGCGGATTTAAGGAGAGCAGAAGTGGAATAGATTAAAGGCATATATAATACTGCGCTTTGGGCCGCAGACTACTGAAAAGAATGTGCCCACATTTTTTTGCTCATCGTTTGTTATCTTTCCTAAGACTATGTAATTTGTCTTGATCGGTATTAACATAAATTAATATTTTGCGTACACGGGACAGCGATGTGGATGCTAGTGAAGCGTTCAAAAGAAGGCGGTTGAAGAATTTGTGCCCATCTACGATCAGACTCGCCGTTGAAGCGATTGGAGAATTTTCGCCATTCTCCGGTCAGCCTCGCCGTCTCACCTTCGGTTTAGTTTAGTTCACCTGCCGGGAGTGCAGTTCTTTATGATATTCTTTATACAGTCTACCTTAAAACCCCGAAGGCAGCACTATGGGTCCACTATAGCACTGGTTTGGACCATACGATCCCATTTTTTCTAACAGTTGTTTTTTCGATGTGTACGTGTCCGCCTGTGGTGCACATAACATTACTTAGATGTAACAGTAGTTGTGTGGATAAAGTCTTGGGCCTGGCTGACCAACGCTCCCATGCTTCAAAGTCTTGCGTGCATGTTTTATCGTTTGTGTAGTGGACACAAAATGGTGTATGTTTTTTTTCTCAGTGAATGGTTCTAAATATATAGTTTAACGAAGGAGATTATCAGCGATTATTTGCTGATCACAGTAAAATCTGCCAACTTGATTTGGCAACTAAAAATAACGCGGTATTTAAAGATATGAATCTTGATCCGCCGGTTTTAGGTCGTTATGCTATTTCGGGCTAATTTCCAAGAACAACATTTTTGCTTACGCAATTGTATGAATGACCTGGCCTTGGTTCTTTTTATTTTTTTCCACTTGCAATAAATGCGTTTAAGTGGTAAATAATTGACGAAACCACACAAAAATACACCAAAACAACGGCCTTCGCAAACTAGTAAACAGCTATTAGCTATTATCACGTTAATAATTAAATATCTCTTCCGATAGGAACCCAAGATTCTTAAATATTTCATAAAAGTGTAGTATGAAAATTTTCGTTTTTCCTTTGCAAAGACTAAGGTAGAATTTAAAAAAATATATTTCAGATTTGTCTGATCCTGTAAATAAACGTTTGTACTGCAATTGTTCAGAAAACTCCATCTCGCAGAAAAATACAAATGTTCTTCTTTTATTACGAGTTTACGTAATTTTCGCAGCCATCCTTGCGCGACCTTACTAACCTTACTCGTTCACTTTCACAAAACTGACAGCAAATTTTCAAACATACTCTTAATAGCTATTAAATGTTGCAAATATACAATTTTAAGCCATTGTCGTATGAAGCTGTTAAATTTGATATTTGGGGAACCATTTTGCAGATTCGACTTGGCGTAATTTAAACTGCATTCTTTCCCTTTTCTTCTAGATGTCGATTTGTAACGGAATTTGATGATTGAAATGAATGTTGTTGTAGCTACTCTAAATCTACATTAAAAAGGCTTTGGGTATATTTGAAATCGATTATTTTCTGTGCGGTTTTCCAATTAGAATTAATAACGTGCAACTAAATTACCTTCAGGGCGGACTTGCTTCCTCAAAGTAGAGACAGGGATCTAGAAACAAAAAGAAAACAGTTATCAAAGACGGAATTTTTTCTTTATAGTCTGGTTTTCACGAGAAACACGAGGAAAAACACGACTTCAAATGAAAGCTAACAGTAAAGCATTGAATAGTTTCATAGTTTTCACGAGAAGACGTGGCTATCTACTGGAAGTAAAATAAAACTTGAAGCACGGTGAAACGAAGGAAAACTTGAACTGATCTTTGTTGTCTGTGCTGTTGCCTCCAGACAGATTTAACTGTGAAGTAAACTAATGTTAATACGGTATGTTTTCGGTTGTGCTCGGACTGTTCAAGGTTGAAACTACCTGGAAGGAATGATCAACAAGGAATGGTTTAAGACTTACTGCGAAAAATGCCAAGAGCATAAAACCTCCCAAGTAGAAAACATCCATGACTGGTTTAGTTGCGGCAATGCAAGTGCCTTGTCTTGAAATGAAGTAAAATATGGAAGAGCAAATACTTGCGAACTAGTCAACCTTTTCCTTCGTTGAGCTGTAATCAGATGAGAGATTTCCTTTCGGCACGATCAGCAAATCCGTTTGCTTTTCATAGGCGAAGGGAAAAACAAAAATTATACATCATTAATGGCTATTGACGAAAACTGGCAAATAGGATCAAATATTGCACTAATTACCTTGCTCCACTACTTTTCACTTAGCTATCTAATAAACAGTATTCAAAAGAAATATTATATGCTAAGGACAAAAGAAAATTTTATTGACGCACAAAATTACTGTACTTTTCTCTTTAAAATGTTCTCTATAAAGTTCTTTCGGAAAATCATTTTTGGTGAAATTTCACAATCTTTGTTGTGATTCTGGGGGAATTTTAAGGTTTCTTGCACATTAAAGCTACATTTTTGTTTCCTTTTACCTCACGAAATGTCACGTTTTTAACACGTGAAAAAACACCAATAATTCATGACGCAAGAAATTTCGCAGACTTCTGCAGATTAGCTATTGACGATAACACGCGTTTTATAACACTCTCTTTAAAGTAAATATACTCTCCTGCATTTATTCCAGCTTAATTAACACTTAGATCGGCAAAACGATTTTAACAACAAATTAATTTCAGGCCACAAAACACAGAGATTAATTTTCAATATTGACGAAAACCTTCACTAGCGCCGCGGGAAGGCTCACCAATTTAAAACAATTGGATTATTTTTCATCTATTTTCCAGAAAACTATTTGTCAAACAGCGTATGAAAACAAAAATGTAATTATTTATACAGCGCAAAAGAGTTTTCGTCATCTAGAAACTTCTTAAGCAAACTCGTCTTCACTGTCGCCCTTCGTATCGCTGGAGTTGTCAGGACTGAACATATTTTACTTGTCTACGCCTTTCTTACAGGTTCTTATTAGTTACTCATACGATGTAAATACATATCGTATGTTACAATGATTGGTAAAAGAAATAAAAGTTGAAAAAGTCGATTAAGATAACTAAATTAGTATGCTCCTGGTATACGGGCAGTATGAAAAATTACAGCTGGGGCTTCTGGAACCAAACAAAAATTGGATGATTGATGATGGACAAGCATCCCATTCAGGAAGTATTCGTAATGCTCCCAACTGGCTGTCCTCCTTTCGTAATCATTAGCGTTCTGTTGACGGTTTTGGATTGTGTACAGTGCCAATAGTGATCAACATCCAATTTCTCTTTACAATATCACTACTTGATCAAACAAACAGGTTATGAGAATAAAGTAAATGATCACCAAAGATGGAACGTCTTGATTTTCTCAACTAGAAGGAAATGAAATATAGTAAAAATAAAAAAACAGTGCACAGAATATGAATGTTGATAAAATAAAACAAAAGAACAAAAGCTTGGTTGGTAATTTGTAAAACTTTGTTTTATTCTAAACAATTTACGATGACTGCTTACAAAGTAGGAAAGAATGCGCTAAGTGCGAGTTTAAACATAAGACAGTGACTGCATATAAAAGAGACTAATGGTGAAGATAAATCAATAAAAACAAACTCAACATTCACACAACTGAGAAAAGCCGGCCCAACAAAGCATGGCTGTGGAAATTGACCATGCAGGGATTTCCTTTTGGTTTAAATTTAGTTGAAATGTGGATTCGTTGAAAAGCATCGTAACAAACTGATGCAACCAATCAGAACAATCATGCCGTTCAATCACGTGTCAATCACGGGTATAAATATCAATACAAATGCTGCTTCGGTTTCTTCACGTTTTCCCGCGCTTTTTCCTTTGGACGACGCTTTTTTCCTACATTCCCACGCTTTGCTTGGCACCAGTTACATATTTTCCCCTCTGACAGTTGATTTCCCGCGTTTGGTAGCAGGAAAATGTTTTCAGTTCCGATTCTGGGTCTATTTATTCCACAATCAACAGCCGGCAGTTTTTTGTATTTCATACGGCCTCGTGTCTAGAATCCGTCCTTTCCTCAAGCAGTTCTCCAGCCATTTTAAGCTGACAATCTTCACTCCAGCTATGAATTCTTGAGAAGGAAACTGCAAGAAATGTTAAGAAGGAATGAATGACTAAGAGGCCTCATTTTCAAGTAGGACAGTTACATAGACGGTCAAAATAGAAAGTTCTGTTCTTCTCACGTGTATGCTTACACACGAGAAAGCGTGTTTCATCAGATATCCAAACACTGAGAAGTAGGTTGAAAAAACGAGGCGCAGCCGAGTTTTTTTAAACGACTTCGAGGTGTGATGAAGCACACTTTCGAGTGTTTGATATGGCTTCTCAAATGATCAATAATTCTTGGAGAAATTCAAGGCTAAAGTTGGCAAAATTTTGTGGTAATTAGGATCACATATCCAAACCACGGTTTCGGTAGTGATTTTCTTTGTTTTCTTTTGATGAATTATTGATGAGTTCGAGAGCTGTGGTTCTCACCAGTTGCTTCATAGTTGCTTTAACAAACATATCGGTGATTTAAATTGTCTTTCTAAATCTTCATAAACGAAAATCTACAAATCTCATCAAGTAAAACTAAGTTCTTGAAAACAAGTCAACATAACACAAAACATAACTTACATCAGACTCGTCAAAATGATCACAAACCACATGCGTCACATCCTGACCTGCAAACTGCGACATGTCTCCATTGTAGCTAATCAGACGTTAAAGAAATCAGTTTCTCGCTACGTTCAGCTGCCTCTAAAATTCTACAGTCGGCAAAGAGGTATTATTTAGACATACGCAGAGTCCATGCAAAAGATATTTACTTGAAGTACAAGTTGAAGTGCCAGTTGTCAAGGCCAACATCTATCCGAAAAAAATTCAATGCATGGAGACTCGAGTGTTGCATGAAAACTGGCCAAAGAACTGAGAAGAATGAATAGCGTACAGCGAAGAGAAATGATCTCCAGTAAACCGGTGTGCCGGTATCGAATTTCGGACTCGGCGTCAAATGGAAGCTGAGATTGCTTATGGTTCTTGCCTTTCTTATAGAAGGGGTTTTCTCCAAGTAATCTTGCTTTCCCTCCTCCACAAATACCCAAGAAATTTAATTTCATCCTCACATAGAGCACCTTGTTGGTCCTTGTTCGGTTTTGCTCTACATATCTTGAATTTATTACTCACGGACGAAACACAACACCAGAGGTGGAGGAATGACCATTATTTTAACTAATATACAAAACCAAATTTTACTAACACATGACCGGGGACTATCAGCGAACAATCAACGAGAGGAGAACCAATCAAATTCACGGATTGCAGTTACTGTGAAGTAAAGGATATGCAACTAAATACCGCGTCAATTTCTTCTTTTCCTCTTCGCCAACGCCGTGAAAGAAAACATTCACACCGAACATGAAGTCAGGGAGATTAGCTCTTTTACTCTCTCTGTGTTCATCAGATGGACCGTCTGCTTTTGCTTTTTTACTCTTTTCACTCGATTCGCCATTCTTGACTGACTTTGAATCTCCATTAGGTGTTGAAGCTAGCGAGTTACTTGTGGTGCTTGTGAGTTGTTGGCTCCTTGCAAAGTAATATCTAAGATCTTGTTAAGAAGTAAACACAGAAACAGCCTATGCTTGATAAACTGTTGCCTCGTAAGTCGAACCTGCTTTCATTATAATACTGACTCCTAATACACATAATCATGGTCTTCCCGGTTCTGGATTATTATGATGTTGTATGGCATGAATGTGGACCGAGGAAATAGTGACAACATTGAACGACTACAGAGACGAGCAGCTAGGATCGTCTACTTCAAAGCTGCCCCTAAACTATAAACCGATCAAATTTTGACCAATCTGGGCTGGGAACCTCTCTATTTTAGAAGACCGACACACATTTTAAATAGAGTTCCCGGATACCTTTTTAATCATTTTCATGTGAGAAACCATGACATTCAACACAACAAAACTAGAAATAATGATGACCTTATTTTGGAAAAAGTTAACTTAGAATGCACCAGCGCGCTTTTTTTCTACAAAGGTGTAGAAATTTTTAATTATTCTTAGAATTTATAACTGTTTGAAACTTTCTTTTAATGTTACTATCCTTTTACTTTTTTATTTATTTATTTTTTAACAGGTCCTGCATTTATAGCAGTTTTCTTCTTATAACTGATGCAGCAATCCTGTATAAATATGTTTGAATTATTATTATTGTTGTTATTATTATTATTATTATTATTATTACTATTATTATTATTATTATTATTATTATTATTATTAGACGAGATTGTAACTTGATGAGATTTTTTTTCCTTTTTCTTCAAAAAAAATTGTGCTTGAAAATAGTTTTTTTTAATCGACAAGAATTGTAAATAGGTTTTAATAGCTCTTTTTTCTATTTTTAACTTGTAAATAACAGTTTGCTTGGAATATTTTAATAAAGAGATTATTATTATTATTATTATTATTATTATTATTATTATTATTATTATTATTATTATTATTATTATTATTATTATTATTATTATTATTATTATTATTATAAAGGTGCTACTGTTTGGCGCTTTGATTCCTTTGCTAGGCGAGGATACATTGATGTTTCAATGCCCCTGGAGGCCAGATGTTTCCGCACCAGTCTCTCTGTGCCATACCAGTTAATGCTTGGAGTGTTATACCCAATTCGTGGAAGATGAACAGTAGCTAATAAATTGAAGATAATTTGCTTAAAACAACTTTGTTTCTCTAAAACGGAAGTAACGTTAAAAATGGAAAACTATTTAACAACAAAAAACTAACGGAAACCAGCTAAACTGGTACACGTACATAACCTGTCTAAAGTTGGCATAACAGAAAGTTTGAGTTAGGATTCAAGGCACAAACTGAAAAAGTATGCCAATAAAGCGCCCTTCATTTACCTCTAATTACCATTAAGGAATTGGCTATGACACACTAGCTTGATTTGATAGAGTTTCAAACTGAGGGTGAAGGATATCGTGATAGAAGCATTGACAGGATTTGATTTCTCATTTATTAGACGTATCAAAGACTTAACAAGATTTGCCCTTGTATATATGACACTTTCAATACTGCATTTGTGAGCAGCTTCGATTGAACTCAAGTTCAATTTGCATATCTGAAAACTCGCTCATTCCATATCTAAAAAAAGAACTGCATAGGCAGTCGGCCAACAACACGTCAAATTGAAAACGACATGAAAAGAACGCAACTTAACTGTTAACCGCACAATGACTTTGTTGTTTGAGTAGATTAGCCACGCCCTTGAGTGGTATGTTACCTTTTATTTTCTTGGCCGCCGCTGCAACCCTCTTCAGTCCCTGACTCAATGACGTCAGCAGTATCCCAGACAACCTGTTCTTACGATCACGTGACTGTGCCACGATCAAGGCCACCTAAGAAGGTAAAGTAATTTTATATTTAATATGACCAGTCGTAACACAAGTGAAGAAATTCTGCAAGTTCTCCAGTATTTCCACGAGGTTAAGTCCAAGTCTGGCACAGACACAACCTCGGTAACATCCACGCCAAAGCTATGGTTACGTCTGAAATTCTACGTCACAGGATACTGAACTTTGACAAGTACTTAACTTACAACAAATATTTTTAAGATATTTTGCGGGCTATTCACATGTAAGAAAATACTTCACATCGTTAAACATTTTCCATAAAGATTAGGCTAACTGTTTTTAAAATTTGCCGCACCACAAAATGGACGCAATTATTCGCGGAACGGCTGGTTTTACTGTATCCTCCTGAGATAAGCCTCATGGTTTCTTTGGGCTTTCCTGCCATACTTTAACAAATTTCTGTAAATTGATATTGTATCATAATAAGGTGGCGAATAATAATAATAATAATAATAATAATAATAATAATAATAATAATAATAATAATAATAATAATAATAATAATAATAATAATAATAATACAGTTGAACCTCCACTAACGGCCACCTCTCCACAACGGCCACCTCTCTATAACGGCCACTTTTTTTTGTCCCGGCGGACAGTCCATACATTAGCTCATGTTTAAACCTCTCTACAACGGCAACGGCCACTAAAGCGCGTCCCCAACTGCCAAAATAACCTCTCGACAATGGCCAGTATACAGTTCTTTTCATGTGTAAAACCTTTTTCTATAAACTGATGCAGTATTCGACATTTGTCTTCGGAAAATTACGTTTCTGTATCCATTTTAATGATATACGTATTTTAATTGTGTGCCATTTATATGCTGCTGTAAGCATAAATTGTCTACAATAATATAGCGAATGTTGCGAATCTTGCTCGTTTCGTCTTTCTGGTTAACATTTTGATTCAAAACATTATTTACGTTTTATTGTGTTTTTCATCTATATATATTATTTAAGATTAGATTGTCATTACAGGCTACAGTAAGCATGAACTTGGCGCAATAAACATGTTGTACTTCCCCCAAAAAAAGGTGTCATGTTACACCCCCACCTCCCCATAGCGGCCACCTTTCCACAACGGCCACTTTCTTCCGTCCCCAAGGTGGCCGTTGTGGAGAGGTTCAACTGTAATAATAATAAAAGTGTTCTTGAGATTCACAGTATTTTTTTCAGTAGAAATTTCACACTAAATGGTTAAACATACATAGTCATGGCCATCCTTTCTACTTTCTTGGTCATCAACTGGAACAAGATGTGCGTCTCCTAGCTTCAAATCTGAGGAACAACAAGCGTAGTGAATACAGTAAGCCCTCGTATCAGTATTGAGCTCACGGACGATGCCGGTTCCTTTAATGAAATTAGAGACGTTTAGGGTGAGTTATTAAAAGACAGTTTGGACGGTGTTTAACAAAACCACGTTCTAAGCCATTATCAATTTTGCCCACAGTCATATCTAAACATTGTCTGCTGCTGACGGCAGCAGAGACGTTTAGGGTGAGTTATTAAAAGACAGTTTGGACGGTATTTCACAAAACCACGTTCTAAGCCATTTTCAATTTTGCCAACAGTCATATCTAAACATTGTCTGCTGCTGACGGTAACAAGAGGGCTTGCATCCCAGACTAGAAAACTATTTATCTTCTTAAAATGAACCACTTATAGACAGATTTGGAGGCCCAATGATTGTCTTAAGCCGGGGCCTAAGTTTGACTTTGTTTAAATAACTGGCCCTTAGAGTCTAGTACGAATACGACAGCGAATACGAGGTGATATGGCTCCAAGTTTTTAACGAAATACTAAGAAGATATATATATCCCAGGAAACTTCATTTTTAATACTATTTGTGAGAGACAAACTTGACGCAGTTTTTTTGAATGATAAAAGCTAAGCCCTTTCGTGATTCGAAAAAAACGACATCACCTACGTTTCGAGGACTTGTTTTCGCCACTACGCCGTTCTCACAAAATCTCGTTGTAAAATGAAAATGACGACGGCTATCTCGTTTTCGCGCCAAAATGACACTGGTTCACACGCATGCACTCTTTGTCTATTGAGAAAACTCGTAGTCTTACTTGCACTCGTACTAGAAACTACAGGTTTCTAATGTGTAATAAGCGATGCGGTTTTTAGTGGGTGACTCATCCGGTTTCTTTAATATAAAGTAAGGCAAAATTCGTGACCAAAAGAAGCCATATCACTGCTGTTCAATAGATGAGGTTTCTGAGGAGTGAAACATTTTGTCGAACCAAAAACTGAGCAAGAAACCCCTCTGGCACCCAGGGTAATGCTGGCCATCCATAGCCTTAAAGACGTTATAAATAGTTTCCATGAACTAGAATTGACGTTTTAATAACATTCGGCCATTACTTTTAAGTTGCCATTGACCAAAATTGACAAACTGTTTCTAAAATGGAATGCATGGTTCTTTTAAACAACGTGGTAACAGCAACATCTCTAACAGCAACGGCGGTTGAACAAACACAAAATATGGAAAAAACAAATGAGAGTGTATTAGAGCAGTGTATTCCCTTTCCAACTCCTACTCTTAAAGTAAACATTGAACAAAAGATAAAATAAATACCTTTCATTTTACTCGCCAGCTCGTACTGTGTTTCTGGTTGTAAAGATCGTCGAGATAAAGCAGAGAACAAACCACCCTGACCCCACCTTCCCGAGTCGTCTGCAAGAAAGAAAACCGGTAAGAACAAACCACCCTGACCCCACCTCCCTGAGTCATCTGCAAGAAAGAAAAGCGGCAAGAACAAACCACCCTGACCCCACCTCCCTAAGTCGTCTGCAAGAAAGAAAAGCTCAGTCTGTTGTGACCCCACCACAATGAGTTGTCTGAAAGAAAGAAACTCAGGTAGCTAAGACAGTTCTGACCCCACCTCCCTGAGTTGTCGCCATGAGAGAAGTCTGAAATAGTAAGAACAAACCATAACTCTGACCCCACCCTCCTGAGTCTTTTGAAAAAAACTAATACTACATCACCAGAAAATCACATCAAACAATTACTAGCACTCTTCCTTTGAAGAGATTGGGAACAGTTTGTTCACGATGCCAAGGCAACAGACATATAGTTCAAGGCCTTGATAGTTCGTGAAATTTGCTTTTTTTTGTCATCTATTAACGAAGGTCTTCGAAACTTATTTAGTCAGTTAACAGAGCATGGAAAACCATTTCTCAAATTACACTTCAGTTTATTTATCAGCCAGCATGCTTTGTGGTTCCTGTTTATGCATATGACGTCACTCACCCACACAATGCACTATAATTGCATCTGAGCCGGGAGTGTTGATGGGATGCGTGACGTCACCACGAACATACTGGATGTCTTTTCTTTTGCTGTCGTGTTCTTCGTCAAATAAATCGTTTTCTTTGTCCTCTTCTTCTTCATCGTCTATGGCAGAGTTGAGGCTAGTGTAATTGTTGTCTTTCCAAAGTTTGTCTCTGTAAAAAGAACTTAAAGCTCTTGACCATGAAAGAAGCACGAGAAATACTGTGTAAAATTGAAGCATCACAAAATTTCGTCAACGTTTAGTAAATCGAACTTCCAACGGGGTTTTCTTCAATGTGAGGGAGACAAAAATAATTTTTGTCAATTGTCTTTAAAAAAAGTAATTTATAAAAACAGAGATTTTTTTTCTATAAAATCCAAGGCCAAGGAAGGCACTCTTACAAAAGTTAAAATCCTTTTCCCAAGGGGATTAAGTAGAATACTCACAGTTTCCTTTGCTTTTCTATTTCCTTTCTCAGTTCTTCCTCTTCCTTCAATTTCGCTCTCTTTGCTGCGTTCTCTTCCCTCTGAAAGAGGAAGATTTTTAGTTTAAGTTCACAGTTCACAATAACCTCAACGGAGTCAAACTCTGACCTGCTCTTAGGGCATTACAAAGAGATCTAACCCTTATTAAGGACGATGCCTACTAATAAAGAAGTATTTTTGTTTATTTTATGACTATGCGGGGAAAGCAGATCTCAGCAAGGGCTATCGGAATCCAAAAAGAAAATTGGGGGAAACCACGCATCAATTATTCTAAAAAGCAGTAAAATACAAAACAATTTCTGCTTTCTCAGCATAGTTTTAAACCGCGAAAAAATATCCCTGTATTAGTAGGCACCACCCATAGGAATCCGAGTATCTCGCAGATACGCAAAAGGTATGCGTAGTAACAAAAGTAGCCACCGTCCTCAACACCAAATCAGCTTATGACCTGTTTCACGCCATCTTGGATGGCTCTCACTAGGGGCATAAGTGTAAGCATATGCGTAAGCACAAGCAAACAGAAAGACCGATTTTTTTTTCTCCGACTTCACTATGAATCACCGGGGCATAAGTAAAAGCAGAAGCACAAGGAAAACAACAAAGTTGTTCGTTCTTGTCGAGCTTGTCTTTATGCTTCTGTTGCATTTGTTATTAGTGACGACAGTATAAGAGTGGTCATGCCGTGCTTATGTTTGTATTCCTGTCGATGCTGTCACACTGGCGTAATTACTGATATACTTAAGTTTGAAAATTAGGGATAAACTTATAAAATATCGAAGTTTCGACGTCGTCATGACGCCACGCCATTATCAAGTCGAGACGTCTAGATTTTATAAGTGTATCCCTAACTTTTAAAGTTCTTTGCTTCAGCAAATCTTACTCGAGTTTAAGGTGAATTAAGTTGATGAAAACAGTCTTTAGACAGAGTTTACGGTAACTGACACTAAAAATTGGAGTTGACCAGATTAAACCTGGTTCACACCACGATTTTGGTGAACCCTTTCAAAACATCGCTCAGTTAACATCTCTGAATGTTAAAGTGCTTTGTTTCGATATTGCTTCTAAAGCAAAATGCGAGAAGCTTTCTGGAAAGGTTCATCCAAGCATGTAAAAGCCAACTACCTTTTTCCTTCGCTCTTCTAATTCTTCCGGTGTAAGGACTTTTCTCTTTCTGGCGGGAAGATCAATATATTGGGTTGTGGAGGACTGCTGAAGACAAATGAAGGTAACTGATGTTAAAACACTTTAACTGAAGTGGTAAATGAACGTACTTATGGGTCGATTTAGCCTGCAGTAAAAACGTCACCTCTCCAGCTATGCTCGTCTACTTCTCTTACCTATTTTGTATTCTTTTTCCACCATCGCGAGCTATTTGGGGGCTTCACTTCTTAAACCTGATGAAATGTGGTTCTAGATTTTTCAGCCACTGCATAAATTCCAAGTGTGGCCATTCCAATGAAAGCTACTGAGCCGTACTTTCCTGTGGTGCGGTTTCTTACGTTGTACAAGGTGTTCTAACTTTTGAGTTAACGGAAGAAGTCCTGAAGTGTGACACTTCATGCTAGTGAGAGTTATGTCGGCGAATAACAAATTCACATGTACTTGAGTTGAATGTTTTATAATATCAGTTAATTTTACCAAGCGTAGAAGGTGCCTGTGAATGAGTAATTATAGGGCGCAATTTCGGGCGCGCGAGATGGAGCCGCAGTCGATGAAGAGGGCCATCTAAGCTGGTGCCCACTTTCCATTTCTCGCGTGAGCTCCTCGCGCGCTTCCAAAGTCGCGCGCTAAAACTATTCCAGCGCCTGCCACGCATGTTGGCTTTTATTCGCGTTTGGGCACATACGGTTACTGACCTTTCGTTCACTGCGAAGAAGTCTCTCTTCTGATTGAGCTTCATTCAATATGTCTGCATGATACAAAAGGACACATTGATGAGAAAAACCAGGTTCTACCAACTCAGACAAAACGCAAAAGGAAATTGAATTTGAGCCCAATTTTATTTTGCTTCCGGCTATTGTACGAGTTCAACTCAATCAGCTATCTCATTCGCAGAGTACTGTTAACCGTTTGAGCATCCTGTGAGGCACTGCCGGGAGTAGTCTCTTCAGGACTGCAGCCGACCGCAGAGTGTCACATTTAAACTTGACAGAAAAGGTTACTGGGTGCTTAACATTTTACACGCGACTGTTGGATCACGGCTAAAATTGCAGGTGCTCAGACTGAGGGAAAGAAAGACAGTAATTTCGACAGCATACGAGAAAGTAAACAGACATCTTTCCTGTTTATTTTATATATTGTTTTGTTTTGTTTTATTTAATCGCTCACAGCATGAATGTCTCTTTCATGGGTGTCTTTCCGTTGCTCCTCACAACGTGAAAAGAAGGGGATGATAGGGGAGGGCGGGTGTGCCTGAGCACCTTGGAAAGACAACAGTTTTTTGCGAGCATCTTGTTTCATGTTGCTTACTACTGAAGCTGTACCTGCCATCATGTTATCAAATGCCTGTTGATCTCTTGCAGTCGTCTCCTTTGAGTAATCATGACCTTCATACACGTACATACTGTTCACTGTCAAAACAAAACAGCGCATCAGTACACCATGAAGACATTGGTTCATCAAATTTTTTGTAATCCATCGTAACCTACTCAATCGTGAACCATTCGGTAAAACTTTGTGAGCGGTTACTAATCTTGTAAAATTTTTAGAACTTTGCTGACAATTGTTTTAAGGTTTCTTACCTTTTCCTTCTGTGGATGAAATCCTAAAGTGTAACCATTCAAATGAAAGCTACCGAAGTGAAACGCGTCTCGCCGAAAGCGTGTATTTTCACGCGCGAGCCTCACACGCTAGTATCTTCCCAGTCTCACGAACACTTTCCTCCCTTGTCCCACAGACGGACAAACGCAAACATACGTACCGCTTTTTAGCGTATATCCTCCGAGACCCAGGAGCAGAAGCTAGCAGATAGTCAATACAATACAATACAATACAATGGACTTTATTTTAAAAGGGTAGCACATGACAGTAAGGAAACTGATAACCCAGTGGCCCTCTATAAAATAAAAACTTAAGACATAAAACAACTAAACGATTACTTACAATTAGAAATGTTATAAAACACTAGAATAAGTCAAGTGGGGAGGAGGAAAAAGTCGAAACTTCTTTCCTTTCCTCTCTACTTTTCTTCGTCGAATTTTTTTCTCACCCGTTTCGACTGTTTACTCGTCCCCTCTATCTGCACCTGGGTCTGCGAGGATGTTCAGTGTAGGTCTTGCTGTTTACTTTACTCATTTTTTCATATCTTAGAAGTAAAACAATTATCGTAAACGGCCGCTTATAAACCCTGGGCTTATACAACTTCGTAAGGGATTTTAGACTGGGTTATAAACGAAGGGGCTTACATCCGGGGTGGGGGGTTGTAACCGGATTAAAAAATCCATTTCGAAACGAGCTATGGCAATGTTGATCAAAATACGTTTTTCATTTACTGGTTTGTAATAAAGCTTTAAAACGTCAATATTTGGAACAAAATTAAAACTAACAACACGAACGAAACTAGATGGGGGCTTATATCCAGAGGGGAGGGGGGGGGGCTTATAATCGGATGTATTTTTTGGTTTATAAGTAAATGGGCCTGTAACCGGGGGAGTTTATAAGCGGCAGTTTACGGTATTCAGTTGGAAAACAGGTAAACCTTAGTACACTATAATTTCTCCTTTACTATCCCTCTCACCTTCATCTGTCCCCATACTTGAAGCAACGTCATCATTGTCGTCAGCACTTTCGTCTCCAGTCTCCTCCAGAATCCACTCGTTATTACAGCTTCCCCCGAGGATCCTTACAAATTAAAATTTAATTTATTTGTTGATATACTAATCATTTAATTTAGAAGACACGAAATAATCATTTTGTTATCATAAATAATCTTCCAATATTTAAGTGCATTGTCACAGCAAAGGGAGACCCTCTGTGTGTGTGGCGTAATTGCTGTTTGGAACTTGAGACTTTATATTCACGCGGCACGATTGGTTGAAGTTTTGGTGGAGATATTAAAGTCGCCTTTTACCTTTTGGCTTTATGTTGAAATAAACTTTCAAAGAAATGTTGATTGAGTCACGCGTGGTTTTTTTGTTTTTGTTTTTGCCTTTCCGAGCCGTAGAAATCTTTCTCTGGCGAGTTTACTGTTACCGGCCGAAGGGGGGCAACAGTAAACTCGCCAGAGAAAGGTTTCTACGGCTCGGAATGGCCAAAAAAGAAATAAAAAATAAAATAAAAAACACGCGTAACTCAATCAACATTTCCTTGAAACTTTATTTCAACATAAAGGTAAAAGGTGACTTAAATATATCCACTAAAATTTCAACCGATCGTGTCGCGTGAATATAAAGTCTCAAGTTTCCAAACAGCAATTGCACCACACAAACAGAGGGTGGTCTGCCTGTGGTCACAGTTGAAGGCAAAACGTACCTCTCCAGGTCTCTTTCCGTCACAACACTGTGTGTTAGAAGACAATTATTTTATGTTAATGATGCATTTAAGTATGAAACATGAACCTAAATAACGGCTTTCTAAATACATTTTTAAAGTACAAATTGGGTGAAGAACAATAGACCCTTCTCCAAAATGGCAGCAACAGATTTGAATGAGTTAAAATTGAACTGAATGAAAAACTGATACCAGCACTGGAAAGAGCACCTTTACTTTAGTAACCTTGCAAAGTTTCAGCATATTAGGTGTTATATCAGCTTAGGAAATGTAAGATGAAATTTGACTAATTTACAGACGTTTGTATGACTGGGGGTATACGTCATACCCCCAGTCATACAAACGTCTGTAAATATTTCATTTTTCAACTTACAGTTTCTCAGCTGATATTACACCTGATATGCTGAAGCTTTGCAGGGTTACTAAAGTAAAGGTGCTCTTTCTAGTGCTGGTATATGTTTTTAATTTTAACTTTTTTTGAATTTTCGGCCGCCATTTTGGAGAAGGGTCTATTGTTGTGAAGAACTTAATGCGAGTTTGGTTTGCTTCTGCTTTACTGTGATTGGTTAAAAATGCTCGTGCCATTCTCTCAACCCATTGGGTGTAAAACAATGTAAAAAGACCGAGAACCAATCGTGATTTGCACGCCCGCGTTTTCCCGCGCTAGGCTCCGGTCACGTGTCTTTGTTTTGAGTTCTGATTGGTTCAGTGTGTTGCTTCCGTTAATTGTGATTGGCAGAGTTGTTGCTCTGGTTTTGGCGTTACGTGGCCACTCGGTTGTAAACCGCTCTATTGGAACCGTTCTTTCTCTTATGAAAGTTATTTTGGCGACTGATTCACTGTCTGAGAGCCTGATAATTGTCACAACTTCTCACCTTTCCTCTGAGTCAAACAACTTGTCCAAGCCAAATTTCAGCAAGTCTGCAAGCTAGTTATCCAAACATAAACAAACATACAATTGACCACTGACAAGTGAATACGCTGCAAAAATTTCTTTCACACAATCTTATGGCAATAAAGTTAACATCTACACACTACGAGCAATTCATATTTTCCGTGATGGATGGCCAAACTATGAACGAAAAATCAAAAAGAAAAACCGAAAAAAAAAAACTTAGGTGACACTAAACTAATTCCAACTGGTTTCACCTAAAGTAGTCAACTTTGCCTCTTCCACACGCGTGTTTCACTCCCCCTCCTCGCACTCCCACGCGTGCGTGCCACTTCCATGCACGTGTTTCACTTTATTGGCCAATCCCGTACGCGTGTTGCACCCCCTTTACTACTCCCACGCACGTTTCTCTCCCTGTCACTCCCTCGCGAGTGTTTCATTCGCACTGCCACTCAGACGCGCGAGTCTTTTTACCTGAGTTGGTGTCTCTGCAATTTGGTTTACAGATGATGCGCTCCCGGAAAACTGAAAAAAAAAAGCAACTCACATGTAAGATGGCCTTGTTCATATAAATAGACAAAAGACATATGTCGATTTAAATATCACGCCAAGATGAGGTATGCTCCAGCCTACTGATCACGTGCTAGCTAACTCTTGGTTCCATCTTCGATTGGCGAAGTTTGAAAAAAGCCAAAAGAAAGTTAGCTTATATTAATTTTGCTTAAAGTAAGGTCTCACCTTGTTTGAGGAGCCTTTAGCTCGTATAAGCCCCAATGGTTTCTCTATGGAGATCCTCGCTATATGTTTCTCTCTCTTTTGTTATTTATTTATCTTTTATATTTATTTTGTAACGATATGCAAGAATAATGGCAAAAAATAAACTGAAACTGAACTGATTTAATTCACAGTAAAATACTTGTTATCGGGAAAAATATCAAAAGAACCCGTCTTCATCCCTGATTACAGCCGCGTGCATAAGTCAATACGATCCCCTATTGTTAACAGTGACCTTCAAACTTGACTACAAGTACGACTTTTCAAATCTAGCTTGCGTGGTTTAGATAACCGCTTGCCACATCAATCTTGTTTCTAGGGTCTCCTTATCTGCTGGTAAACAACGGGAAGGAGCGAGAGTTCTGGGGATGTCACTGATTTGAAATTAAGTCGTACTCATATCTTATCTCGTATTTGTTCTCTGATCTGAAGGTACCTAATATCTCCCATCGTTTAAATCGTACATTTGTAGTCTTCATGTAAATACCTTCCCTCCTTCTATCACTGTATTTGTCAACCTCAATTTTTCATCCGCTCTTTTCAGCACGATCTCCTCCACTGTGCTTCGACCAACAAGGCGAATGATTTTCACAGGCCTAACACAAAACAAGGAAATGACAACATTGTCGAAGCTGATAGCGTACTGGCCGACTGGTCCACTCTTCCAAAGAGCTCCCGGGAACAAAATGGGGAAAAAAACACTAAATTTCGTTTGGCGACGAAACGCTTAGTATATCTTATTTCAATGATCTTACCGAAGGATTCATCAGTACAGAATCACCATTGTAGACTCTATATAGCATGATAAACAGTACCAATCCACACCGCGTGCTTCTTAAGAGCCGATACTGACCTCTGTATCACACTTGCCTAGTATATCTTCAATATCTAAATTCCACAACCTGCACATAGTTTGCCTCGTTGTTCAGCTGGTTAAAGCAACGGTGATCTGATCCGAAAGATAGATGTCCAGGGAGTGGATTTATAAAACTGACCCCTAACATAATATGAACCATTTTAATGGTTCATTACTGTTAACGTTCCTTAGCTACATACAATTGAATTCAAAGAGAAAATTACTAAGGGCTGATCTTAACTTGGAAGAGCTCTACAAATCCGGACCTAAGGAAATTTCGTGGGGCATACAGACAGCTTCTAGCACCATCATATGATCCATACTGAAAACACTTCGCTTATGATACCTCGTTTGACCAATACGGTGAGCCCGCGCTGCTGCCTGCAGGTCATTCTGTGGATTGAAGTCACTATCTACGAAGATAACCGTGTCTGCAGACATCAGGTTTAATCCCTGGCCCCCTAAAATAGGAATGAATAGCTTTAGCAAAGAGGCCTCGTTTTAAAAACTAACATATCGCTTGGGTGGCATATCATTCTAGTATAACTTTAGGGCGTGGCTATGAAATGATGAAATTCAGTTTCCAAACTGCTCTATGAAACAATCTTTATTATAGGAAAGTGAAAACAAATAGAAAGTCTTCGAATCTCGTAATCAACAGAACGCGTCGAAGATTCCCCGAGTCAAAATCTGTGAACGAATTACCAAACGCGATAGAGTGTTTTTCAATTGAGTGTTGCAAAACCAAAACTAAAGTAAGTTCTCTGGCCAATCGCAACAAATGTAAACAGCTTAATCAGCCAATCAGAACTCGAAGTAAATACATGTAGCCTGCGTCAAGCGCGGGAAAACGCGTGCGACTAAGCACGATTGGTTTTGGTTTGGATTCCCATTCGTTGCGAAAATGGCGCGAACTTTGCCAACCAATCATAGAATCTATTAAAGCAAAACCAAAGCAAACGCGAAATTACTTTCGCTTACTTTAGGATTTTTTTCCTACATTCGGAGATATTAGCAACCATTAAAGCGGTTTTCAACTGATGGTCGTAAAGCCAAAACCAAAGTAATCACTCCGACCAATCACGACCACGTAAACAGCGTAATGAGCCAATCAGAATGCCAAGCAAATACATGTAACAGGCGCCAAGCGTGGGAAAACGCGTGCGGCCAAGTCACGATTGGTTTTTGTTTTAGTTCCCATTAGTTGAGAAAGTGGCGCGAGTTTTGCCAACCAATCACAGAGCGTAGTAAAGCAAAACCAAAGCAAACGCGACTTACTTTCAACGCTAACTTGAAAACCGCTCTATACCACTCTGTAAGTTAGAACTGAAATGTAGTTTAAGTATGTATGACTGGAGTATGTCTATGAGATTGAGCAGAACTCACTGAGTACGCTTTCAACAATCACGTGTCACACCAATCTAACTCGCAGACCCTACTTTCATATTAGTAAAACTGAGCGAAGCCGGGTAAAGGATCTGGGAACTTCACTGGTTTGATTTAAAGTCTCTATCGTTGGGCATCACAACGCGTGTTACAATGAGATGAGTGATTTCAGTTAATCCATCTCCTTCCTTGACTACATGGCTGCATCTGTCATGTGCAAACTCTTTTACTGTACTTAAAAACAAAGCATATACTACTGTTCACCTGCACGTGTGCTCAATAGAAATATGAACGTATCTTCTGTTTCGTTGAAGTTCTGAATGGCCAAGTATCGCTCCTCCCCTCGGACTGAACCATCCAACCGTTCATAAGAAAACCCTGTTAAGTAAGACGTCAAGTTCAGATACTTTAGAAAAGCCAAGGGCCGTTGTAATAGTTGAAGCAGTGCACAAGTTTAGTTAAGGTTGGTTTTCACTACGACAGCAACAACATAAACAAAAGCACAAGGAAAACAGACTCCTTTGCTTTTCAGGCTTTTCTTTCGGTTATGTTCACGTCACGTTTATCCCAGGACAGCATATATGTTTCATATATTCATATTAATTAATTCATCCTTCATGATATATATGCTCCCAGTTGGCTTGATAGCTCAGTTGGTAGAGCACTGCACCGGCATCGCAGAGGTCATGGGTTCGAATCCCGTTCAAACCTGGAGTGATTTTTTTTTTCCAGGCTTTCTTTTCGCAACTGCTAAAGCGTAAATAATTACGAGGGTCTTTCTTCTATTTAAGAGTCAGTCTTGTTTGTTTACCCTTATGCCGTTTGTCGTCTGCGACTGAGAGTAGGACTGTCCTTTAACGCCTGTTTCAGACATGTCCGACATTCTTGGGCCTTTTTTCGTGAAAACGATTCTCTAAAATCTTTCAAATGGGGGTTATGAACCCACGAATGCTAATTTCTACAGCAAAACCTACACATGACTATCAACAGCGCGAGTGTGAGAGCCCCTAAATTAAAAAAAAAATGCGGTTGTACCTCTATAGCCAAGATAGTCCTGAATGATGTCCAACATTCTTGTCATTTGCGAAAACATCAAAACTTTGTGCCCTCTGACCGAGCAATAAGAACAAGAACAACAACGTTAATACTTCACATAGGACAAAGGTTAACTAGAGAAATTGCCTCTTGTGCCTTCGAATAATAAGTCTACGAAAATACAGTGAAACAAACGCTGTCGAAATTTTTTCCTACCAACGCAGTGAGACAAAATTCAGCAGTTTAAACTCACCTCGCCTTGAGGAAGATCAGGAGTTGGTCAATAACTTGAAGCTTTCCTGAAGAGAAGAAGACATTTAAAAGAACATTTCAATTTCCTGAAAGGATATTTCATGCTCTTTGCAGGGCTACTTCTACTCATTTTTTCTAGAGCTACTCGCTTGCCGAGCGAGGCGATGTTTGCCACCCCACTGCCTGTGCTTAAGGCCATTCTACCCTTAGGCCAATCCAACACATCTTAAGCTAAAGCTCCTGTAAAGAAGATTATTTTAGCTTAAAATTATTGAACTGTAAGGATGTTTGTTGTTGTTGTTGTTTTTTATCGTCTTAAGTGCCTACTGGGATTAACGCAAGCTATTCAGAATTGTATTAAACTAACTTCCACAACATCACCTTTCAACATATAAACCTGCGACAATCGTTGTAAATAACCTTGTCATATTGGCATTTTCACGGAAAAATATAGAAAATTAAAAACTTAAAGGGCTGCACGCAAAACAGGTCTGATCTGTGTGATTGGCGAGAGCAATTTAATACTCTGGTTTTGTGTTTTTGCAACATTCAACTGAAAACTGATCTACCGTTCCCACATTCACACTCGCTAAAACTTGAATTTGCCAACACTGTTTGCCGCAGACTTCAGTGCGTCGTGTAAGCGTCGTGGTTAGAGGCACAAAATCTCTGCCATCTAGTACCACAAATATAATTTTCAAGAAAAAAATGTGTTGTCACTGGAAAAGAGCATTTACTAAATAACGCGGTTAAACTGAGGTACAGTGAGCCGAGATCCAAAGAGTGTTGTATTTCAATATACTATACACTATAAACGTAAGTCACCACTAGCATCCACAAGATGTTCACCAAGCTGAAATGGTTCAGGCTCCACACCTATCACAAAAAAGAAACAAAGACAAAATACAAGATCTTTTTTTTTTATCGTCATCATCATCATCATCATCGTCCTCGTCGTTGTCATCATCATCATTTATGTAATGTTTAAAACACGAACAGCTGCATCAAGGAGAGAGGAAGCATACAATTACTGGCAAGCTTTCTTTGCCTTTCTCAAAAGCTATCTTGATAATGGAAAAACACAAAGCTAAATTTCAAGTGAAACTTTGAACTTTTTCTTTTTTCTAGTAACATATAATACAGTTCTATGCTATTAGTATTGTAAATACTATTGTTTTTGTAAATGTAGTTCAAATTGTAATGCAAATGTAGTGGTTTTTTTTTCCAAGATAAATGTTTATAATTGTATTGCATTGCTTTGGTGCAATAAAGTGTTATTAAAAAAAACCCTAAATAGTATAGAGAAGTGCTTAGACCTAAGAAGCATATATAGAAGGGTGCTCAGACCTAAAGAATCTTTCATTTCTTTAACCGAAACTGTTGTAGGTGGCGTAAAATGCGATGTACGTTCGGCATTTTGGAAACTATCCCTGCCATATATGCTTGCTTGCTCAGAAAAGCTTGGATTTTTTTAAATAGAAAACTACGTGTAACAGTCTATATACTTGTCTGTCTGCTTTAGCCAAAAGAAGATTTTAGAGAGCTGAGATGTTTTTGTTAGACAGTATCAAAACAAAAGTAATCACGAATAAAACCTGAATTTACCATCAAATAAATAAGGATGGTTGACACATTTCCTCAGCTGAATCAGAATGTTCATAAGTCTTGTTTTACTGGTTCCACCAGGGGAATTAAATGCATCTGGAGAGAAAAACAAAGAAACAATTCATAAGCATTTGACCTCTCCCATCTCAAAATTGCTAGGCTCCCAAGTACATAGTCCGTGCTAGTCTTTGGACAAAATTCAAGGAGTATTCAAGCACTAAAAACTCAGTTTTCAAGGAGTATTCAAAGCAAGTTCACTTTGTCTTGCACTAAGTTTCGAAATGTTTTTATTAATCAATAATATGTCCCTGATTTTGAAATCTGCGCTCAATCATACAATCCTACATTCTTTCCCATCCGAACAAAAATTCAAGGAGTTTTCATTACTTTCAAGCACTTTCAATAAAAATTCTTCTTTTCAAGGGCTTTTCAAGCCCCCTTGAAATCTAAAATTAAATTCCAGGGCTTTTCAAGGACTTCAAGGAGTAGCACGAACCCTACAAGTAGGGTATAGGGCGAAGAGCCGCCTATCCTCCACTTGAGAGCCTGTTCACAGGCTAAATGTTACCAATTAGAAACTAAGAAAGTCGCCTCTAGATGGAGCTACAGAAGAGATTCCACAATTATTGCAAGACAATTAAAAATGCAAAAGTAATTACCATTAGTTAACAAATTTAATGATACTTTTATCCATACTGACAAGAGGCGTGAACCCCTTACACACACATATGAACACAAGTGGAGGGAGCGGGTACTCAATGGAATTTTGGTGTGGGTGTGTTAAACCTAGTGGCCCTTAATTTTAGACCAAAATAATCAACTTTCCAATACCAGTTTTCAGACCTGGCCCAGTTGTTTAACAGCGGATAACTTTATCCAGCAGATAAATCACTTAATCCAGCAGAGAAAATATATGCCAACTAATACATTTTATCTGCTGGATAGCAACTTATCTCCTGGATAAAGTTATCTATCCTTTGAACATCCAGGGCTGAGGGCCTGGGCTGTGGAATCCACACCTGTTTTCAGATTTTCAGAACCCAATACCCAGGGAATATAGCCCCCCTTCCTCCCAATTCACACTGCATCATTCTTTGTTTGTCTGATTGTATCTGTGTCTGATGTCAAATCCACCTACCTAAATCTTTCATCAAAATAGCCTTGTAATATTTCTTCTGGATCTCTGACATCCCAGTATAGAGAAGGACCTGTTGTCACAAAAGTGTCATAAATTTCTTTAATAAATTTAAAGAACTATTCAAGAGGGTTGCCAGTTATCAAAAAATAAAAAATTCCCTCTCTTGTTTTCCTAACCAAAAACCGGTTTCATGATCAATGACCACAGAAAACAAATTCTCTCCCAATAAAGCCAGCAATGAACCACAGAAATCAATTCCTTAAATTGTAGATGTCTTTCGAAACAACATTACCTTTGCCAACAAGGAAACCACTTCCCAAAACTAGTGGCTGCCCTAAACTAAAATTCCCTGACTTTTCATTGACTTTGAGGCAGAATTTAGTATTTCCTTGACTTGATACTGAATTCTCTGACTTTTATCTGACCTTGAAAACATTCTGTTTTCTCTGACTTTCCCCAGACCATGGCAGCCCTGAAATTTCAAGGATTTCTTGTACGTTTTTACTCCTATAGAGTCAAAGGGTTTATTAATCCAGTCAGCATTAATCAAATAAATAAGAATACACCTGTACTTGATACCTGATATAACTCAGTTATTCTTTTTACATCCTTACCTCAGTCTTCTTTGGTAAATGTGCCATCACCTGAATTTTTAAAAAACAAAAATGATTAAAAGTGGAATGTCACTTTTATTTTTTAGTTCATTACTTCAATTCACAGACTGAAAGTCTCAACACACACAATCACTAACATGATTTGTGTTCATAAACCATGAATTGTTTAATAATTATATTATTATCTATAGTTTTACATGCAACAATAAACAAATTTCACCTACATGTAAGTGGGCGAACATGTTAGAAAAATATCTTTTTTGAAAAAAAAAAAAATAAATAAATAAAGCCCTGAAGACAAAACAAGACAAGATGATTTATTTAACTCAGCTCAGTTTTACATGACATAGGTTGAATTTACCTACTTTAGGCAACTAAAACAGAGTTCAACTAAGGAAAGTAAAATTATAACAACAAAATAGAGAGCGAGTTGGGATCATCCAAATAGCAGGGCTAATCTAGTGGATGGCCCCAGATATAAAATACAATTACAGACAGAATTAAGAATATATTTTTTATAAAAAGTATTTCTTCATGTGGCAAAGCAGGTTATTAATTAGAATAATAAGTGGCAACATAAGAGGACAAATTATTGCATGATAATATTAAGGATTTTTTATTTGTCTATCTTTGAGTTTGCACTTCTCCCCATATCCTATTACTGTTTATTTGTAATACAAAAATGACATCGTTCTCTTAAGTACTGCACAAATTATTATAGCTCACCTCTGATTTCACACGTCGTAACAAGAAAGGCGACAATAAATTTTGCAATTCTAAATTCCTTTCTGAAATAAATTTATAATGCCAAATTAGCTTAATGAGTAATTTCTTAGATATAGATTTTGCGATAAAACTTAACACTAAAAAATCACGACGGTCAAAACATCGTAATATTTTTAGTGTTAACTTTTATCACAAAAACAAATTAGCTTACTTGTCTGATATCTTTTAAAATAATAATCTACTATATAATATATAATTTTCTAATCAACAATATTATTTTCCTTTTTTTACAGCCATTCATGTTTTGCTTGAACTTTATTAATAATTTTATTTAATGTTAACATTATTAATATGACTATCATCATCATCATCATCAACACTTATTTAACAATAATTATTCCATGAGCGTGCGTTGGATATGAGATGATAGATAGCCAAAGAGGCGTGTATAGCTCTTTTCAAGAGCAACCAGAAAAAAAATTATGGTCGCTACTTCTTGGGCATGGTATAATGGCTCATATACCATGGCCGCTAAGCCAATTAAAACCCTGGAATTGTATTATACAATGATCCAGTTTTTATAATAATCTATTTATTATTAAATCTCTCACCTGTGGATTCATCAACACCTGTATACCTTTCCACAAATTCGTCCACAGCATCAAGAGAAAAAATGTCAGGACTCACAAATGAGAGCAGGGAATACAGCTGAAGGTTCAACAAAACTGAAATTAATATTCAACTGTGAATTAAAAAGTAACACTTTTTAATGATCCATAGTGTAAATAAAGTGTTAGAGGGGTAATATTATTTTTATACCAGCAATAATTGGTCTGTCAAAAATATGATTTAAACAAAAGGAATACTTGAAACACTCCCCTCCTACATCTGATAATATTAACAAAATATTAAATGCTGATGAATCTAACATTGGTTTCTATGAAAACTGCACGTCTATTACCGTGCGGTTCCAGAAATATCCACACCCACCCCATGGAAAGCCATTGGAAATTCTGAGGGGGTGGGAGGGGGGGATCTTAAAAGCCAATTTTTTTTGAGGAAAGTATGGAGCTTAACTGGAATTTCTGGAGGGGGCAGGGCTGAAACCCAAAAAAATCTTCCGTGGGAGAGGTACTGTATGGATGTTTTCTGAAACAACACATTTGGATTTTGGTTGGCCACACTGGGTGATTGTTGATTGTGATATGTTTCACTATCAAAGGGTATATCGTAGATGGCTTTCTCCCTGAGACTAAAAGGAGCACTATTAAATCATTCTTGTCTGATGACCAGGAATAATATTGTATTTCTGTCAGCACAAGATGTATTCCTTCACTGGAGGTTTCTAATTTCATTTAATTTAATTATGTCAGTAAGCCAAGAACCACCAGTGACTCAGTTGTCCATTCATAGTAGTCACCCCCTTAAAGGATGGAGACTTCCATTTAATGTGAGGTGTTTCAGCAAGGCCTTAAATCAGTCTTTCCATGAGAGGTTTTCTCTCAAACGAATTTACTAAAAGTAAAACTGTCAGATGAATATAATTCATGTGTGGTCTTCATCTTGACTGAGTAATTCACTGTCTGACTCAGTTATGGAAAGTTTACTGGAGGTAAAATGTGGTTTTATCATAATAAAGTTCATCTTCAAGTCAAGCCCGAAGAAGTGGTCGAAATAAAAATTGACCATGGCCATACTTCTTTTAGATTATTCTGGATTGGTGTTCCTGTTAGCAGCACAACAAAGTCCTTTTCAAACTAAAAGTAAGACAAAAAAATTTAGTTAAAGGTTCAAATTTAAAGTAGTTAAAGATCATATCAAAGTAAACCAACTTGTCAAAAGGTGAATTGATCTTCAGTTAATATACATGTACTTGAAAACTTAATTGCATTATTTTATAACCTTGTTTAGTCTTATATACCTTAATATTGTGGCTAGGAGTGTCTTAAAAATATGTCCACCCCCCCCCCCCCCCAACCCCATAGTGTTTCAAAACTATTTTGTTGTTGAGCCAAACCTAATCTGTATCACTTAATTCCCTCCAGTGAAAGCAAACCCTCTCTGAAAATCACTTCCTAAAAATCCTCCAAAAGAATATACATGTAAGCCCATGGAATTGTATTATTTGGGAGTTTTGCAGTACAACTAGTTGAATATAAGGTGGTATCTGAAATTTACAGTACACTATAAGACTACAGCACTTGAAAAAGATTGGTTAAATACCGAATGAAGAGGTCATTAAAAAAGTCATTGACTTTCTATACAAACCTGGGATAGCTCTTGATAAAGAGCAGATTTGAAGTTTTTCAAACGGTGGGCCTCATCTACAATCATAGCTTTCCAATGAAATCTGGAAATTTGATGAAGATTAGGATGCTCACAACAAAACAAATCAAGGCAAACAATTTTAACTATATATCCTCCTGTATAGATCTCTACGTACTATAATTATTTGTACCATAAATCTTAACTGTTACTTGACATACATAAATACCAATGACAGCACATCAAGAAAAGCAAACATAAACAGCTGTTTCGACAAAGGTTGTCCAAAAAAAGCGTAAAAGCGTACGCGACAATGGCGAAAGATATCTGGGAAATACCCAATAAATTCAATAATAGATCAGAATCCATATTGCCCACCATCTCAAGTCTTCGCTGTACGGTCGAGGCAATATGGATTCTGAACTTTTATTGAAATTTATTGGGTATTTCCCAGACTACCTTTCGGTATTGTCGCGTACGCTTTCACGCTTTTTTGGACAACCTTTTTGAAACAGCTGTATTTAAAATGCAAGGTAAAAAGTCCTCCACTCACTTGGAAAGAAAGGATGTTTCTCGCAAACACATCTGACAAAAGAGGCAAATAAGAAATCATAACTTACAGTACTTTTGTTGGAAATAATGTGATGGAATATGTTAAGCTTGGTGAATAAATCAGAATAATGTATTTCAATTTGATTTATTTTGTAATAATTATTGTAATTATTGTAATTTAACAGGGAAGAGCCACCCAGTGGATCCGTTAATAAACCATTATAATTATTATTATTATTATTATTATTATTATTATTAATCAGTAAATGACACACTCAGGCATACTCAGAATTATTTTCCAAGTACGCCTGTGTCATTTACTGATAAAAATAAAAATACATCATTCTGAGTAATTTTGTTTTTCAAAATAACGAAATCTGTCTTAAATCAACATTGTGAATGATATGTATGTAGGAACTAAATTCTCAAACTTCAAGGTCAGTTTTCAAAGGATGAACTAAATGCCTGATTGGGTTATAGCAATACAAACATTGTGCAGTCCCAGAAAATATCCATACCCACCCCAATTGGAAGGTCATCAGAAATTACTAGGGAAAGGGGGTCTTAAAAGTCAAAATTTGAGAAGCAATGTATGAAGCTACACTGGAATTTCCCAGGAGGAGGGGGGGGGGGGTGCAGAACAAAAAACCTTCCATTGGGGGAGTATGGATATTTTCTGGAACTACACATTATGAGAAGGAAAATGACAACTATATAAACTACTGGTAATTCATGTACCTCATATGTTGTAAGAATAACATTAACTGAAAAAGACACATTTTGGACTGCTGCATGCTGAAATGAAACAAAAATCAAAATCAAAACCAAGATATTACATCTACATAATTATGTTAATTATTAATAAGCCTTTGAAACCCAACAACCACATACATATTCTCATTTACTGTTCTCTACAAAGAAATGAGGTATGGTGGAGTTAACACCAAATGTCCATAAGGAGGATTTGTCAACTTAGAAAAGATCTCTCCAAGTTTCTTGCTTCCTTGCTATTTTGATGTTGTCTGGAGAGTGGCTTTGATTCTCTACTGGGTAGGTTTCCTGGCAGGTTAACCCAAAAATACGTAGCCTGTTAGTAAAATTATTCAATTTGAAACAAATAGCAACAAATATTCAGGTCACAAGTTGATCCTAAGTGAAATCAGACTCTCCTTGTGGAGCGGTCTTAGTGATAGACTATGATTTAGTATCGCCATTTCACCTGCTTCTAGTGTGGGTTCGCCTGTAGTGTACTGGTTATCACATTTACTTGCATGTAAAATGCTGGAAACTGAAGTTCAAGTCCAGCCAGAGAACCATATTTTCACATTTGGTATAATCTGTTGTTCTTACACATGTACTGTTATTCAATTACCTGAGTATTAACAAGATTCTTTAATGAGTCTTTGAGCTCTTCTCTTTCATCTTTATCCCCAATAAAGTTGAAAACATTCTGCTTTCTTGAAAATCTTAAAAATTTAAACAAAGATTTTTGCATTGGGTATTAATTAAAGTATCAACCAAGCCACAGGTTAACCAGGTAAATTAAAGGTAAAGTTGCATTTAAACCACTGACAGCCCGTGTGAATTGAAGTTTAAAGGTGCAATAATTATTGTCCCTCAGAAACCCCTCAAGTCACCTGTAGGCAAATGAGGTTAATTTGAAGGTAAAGTTACATTTGAGCCACAGGAATCCCAGGAAAGTGAAAGGAAAGTTGTAAACAGCACATAAGCAGCACATGCTGTAAATTATAGCTAGTCTTTTACAGTCCAGTATTAACCAGCCTCTCTCTGTCACTGACCTTTCTGTCATTTTCATCTGTTAATAATAAATATCTCCTAGTCCATCATGATCACAAGGTTATCCTGGACATTTTGTTAGCTTTCCTTAATGGTCCACCAATACCCATGTAACAGATAATTTATTTTTCAACAGCTTCCATGATCTTACCTGGAAAATTCATTTTTCCAGTTCTGTAGAACAGACAATGGGCAGACTATTAAGAAGGGTCCTGGGCAATCCTCAGATCCTTGAAGATTCGTCAAGAAAGCAATTGTCTGCAATATGAAAAAGTATGTATGACACTCTGTACTATATAAAGCAAAATTGATGGGGATTTTAAGATCAGTGATGAGACACCTTACTCATATCATTGACACAGCTGAAACATGTACGGTGACATTTCTTTACAGACAGAACTTTGGAAGGGAGAAGCAAAAAATGTCATGAAGATATGAGATTCCACAGCTGTAAATGCAATTTAACACATATGTAGTTAACTAAAAGGAGCAAGCATTGTCGGTTATTCCCCACCCTCCCCCCTCCCTTTAATACCTGCCCAGTATGGGAGGGTGTGGAACTCCTGCCTACTCGGCCTTCACAGACGGCAAGTTTTACTCTAGAAGTTCTCTGTTTCGAAAACATTCCAGGTCATTTTTTAATGATATTTCTATCAAATCATACGAGCATGATTTCTCACGATCATAGCGTAAATTTTTGCAAGATAAAGGTAAAAACAGTATCCTAATGGAAGAACTAAACAGCTGTGAGAATTAGTTCAAACGCTGATCGTGGCCTTTCAAGTAGAAATTACTTTTTTCTATTTTAAGTGTTTCTCTGCAATTCACACCTGTATCGTTTTTCCAAGTCCCATCTCATCCCCTAGAATACAGCCATGGCCGCTTTGGAAGCATCGCTTCATCCATGTCACACCATCTAACTGATAAGCTCGTAAATGTATTCCTTGTAATCCATCATCCTCTAAATGCTTCTGCGTCAGGGCTGCTTTGCCACCATCTGTTCTCTCGTGTAGTTCCTTTAATTTCCTCTCTATCTTGAGCATAATAGCTCAAAGTACCTTTTTCAGCTGCGTTTTGGAGTTGACGACTCAAAATTGCCGGGCGTTCTTCACTCAGACCGTGAAAGGCTGGTTCTAGTAGAACGATCCCATCATGCTTTGCGAGGGGTGTGAGGCAGATGTTGTGCTTGATCGAAAATAGATGTGGGCGACGTTCTACGTACATGACAAAAAAAAAAATAGTGTGTTTTTCGTAAAATCGACGAATTGCATTCTCAACGATAGATTTTATGGTAATCCGCTTATATCTGAAGAGACCACTGACGAATTGATCCTTGGTTCGTCGACCTCGAGTGAAAAAATAACTGTCATTTGAAGACCGCTTCAGAGCAAAAGGAAGTATTTTTCACCCGTCAACAAATCTTCAGCTGATTGGTATGCTTTTAGCTTGATTTGTTGTATTTTCTGGCGCTGAAACATCCGATACAGGCGTTGTGACGTACGTAATTCTCCTCTTCACATCTGCTCAAGTTCCAAACGGAAAATATAAAGGACGTGGTTCGTATAAAATTGCGAAAAGTTCGAGAAATCGATCTCCGTTTACAGGATTCCTGCTGGTGACTGTTGTTGTTGGGTTTACCGGGTTGTGAACGTTTCAAACATCGCCACTGTTTCCTTGTTTTGTGGTCAAATGACAAACTGGTTATAAGAAAAGGCAAAGAAGCGAATTATTCCTACAATGTTAGCGTACTGGCGAATTTTCTCGTTTATCGTCCTTCTGTCGTTCGACATTCGGGGAGACGAACCCAGAGTCGTGGACTTCACACACCACGACTACGATGAAATGACAAACATTCTACATAGATTTGAGCAAGAGTATCCGTCCATTACTCGGTTGTATTCGCTGGGTGAATCAAACGAAAACAGAAAACTATGGGTCTTGGAAATCAACGACAATCCTGGCAATCATACACCCGGAGAACCAGAATTCAAATACATTGGAAACATGCACGGTAACGAAGTCGTGAGCAGAGAAATTCTTCTCCATTTTATTGAATATTTACTTAAAAGATATAACAACGATGCTGTAATAACCGACTTGGTTGACAGTACAAGGATTCATATTATGCCCTCTATGAATCCTGATGGATACGAGAAAGCGAAAAACGACCCTAGCGATGCGAGTTCAAAGTGTTCTGGAATTGTTGGGAGAGCAAATGCAAACGACGTGGATCTAAATCGGTAAGTCACTTTATGTAAATTAGGATGGCTGGAACCTTTAGGGAAAACAGAAAAAAGGTTCGATAGTGAACACCTTTTAGTTCGTTGGCTTGATTTAAAAATGTAGGACAGAATTAAGAATTACCATGAAGCCGAATCGCAGACTTAAGTAAGTTATGTATATTTTCAGAATTTTTAGATTTTTTGTGTACACAAGCTCGCCAGCAATCTTTCTCGATTTCTCGAACAATCTTTTTGGCATCTATGAATATTCCATAAAACTCGTTCACGCGGAAACAATGGACTAATTAAAAAACAAAATAACTAATGAAACAATGGATAATTTTAAAAAGAACAAACTATTGTTGTATTTTATTGTTTGTCAATTTTTTGGTATACCTAAAAGCCCCCAGATTATATTATGATGTATACATAAAATGTGCTTGTGTGTCTGCACTAAAAACCAGAATTTCAAACTCATACTTAATATCCAAAGTTGGTTAGTTAGAAGAACTGCCACATAACGATGTGTTTTCTTCAAAAATGGGCATGGTATTTTCGTATTAGTTTTAGTTTACACCCAGGAAGTAAATACAACAAGGAAAGAAATGTCATAAGTACGTAAATTATGATCATTCGGGTGAGTGTAGTCCTGAGAAGGACTGTTTGTGGTGACTTTGACTGACGTTTTGACAACCTGAGCGGAAGTCATCTTCAGAGTCAAGTGAATTGTGGAACGTCAGTAGAAAGAAATGTATTTGTTTACAGGTATTAACACATTTTAGCCATGCTACTATAGATGTGTATAATGTATGTTTTGTGATCGGGTAATGGGAAAGCGGAAACAGGAAGCTGGGGGCTTATGAGGTTCATGTTACCCCAAGATTATATAATGGCAAAATTACAGTATAAACTAAATATAAAACAAGAGCGTTTTGTTTCAGCCATTTGAAATGGCAAGTTTCATCTGAAGGTTGATTTCTCTAGCTTCCCATCATTACTTGTGTACCTATGAATAGCAGACATAGTTGTGCAGCTTTCCCCATGATAACATTCCTCAAAACAGCTCAAAAGGATGCATGCCTCCTAAAAGTTCACTGGAAATTCTAAGGGGTAAAGATGTTCTAAAAAGCCACAATTTTTACAAGAATTTCTGGAGGAGTTGGGGGGGGGGGGGTTCCAGGGCAAAAGCCTTCTGTGGGAGGGGAATGAATATTTTGGTTCTCCAAAAACATATTTACATGTAGTGTATAATCCTTTCTGAAAAATTCCGTAATATTCAACAAGCAGGTTAAGCCTTGTATTCGTGAGTTTTATAATTTCCATCGTTCTTGGCACAAAGGAAATCTTTACATCTGGCACATGAGTTACCAAGCATTCTATTCTCAATTTGCATATATCTATAAACCAAAATTTGTGTAAAACAGGTCAAAACAGCTGTGAACTTCCTCAATATTATTAACATGCCATTTTTTACTTGTTTTTAACATCTCATTTCAGCCTACTGCCAGAGGATTTCATACCCTGTAATATGCCATGCAACTAAACCCAGAATTAAATCTCTGCTCTCTGTTTCTTGAATTGTTCGTGTTGTCAGTGATTAAAATATTTTACACATTTCCTGAATGCGAGGAAGAATAATATACTTTTCTTTTTTCAGAAAGACCTATTAATTGAATGTCTATTGTTTTATGTTTGTTACCAGAAATTTCCCTGACCGATTTGATGAGAAAAGATCCGAAAAGAAACTAGCGAAAGAAACTCGTCTTGTCAAGGATTGGATTGATACTATACCATTTGTTATGTCTGCCAATTTTCATGGTGGCTCCTTGGTAGCAAACTACCCCTATGATGACACAGAAAACAAACGTAGCGTATACAGCGCCACACCAGACGATGACATTTTTCGTAAAATGGCATGGACATACTCTAAAAACCATCCCAAGATGCATTTGAATAGACCAATTTGTGATGGAGATCATTTCCAAAACGGTAAGTTTGTTTGAAATTTCTTAGAGCTATTTTCAATTGAGTGTCGAAAGTAATTTCGCGTTTGCTTTGGTTTTGCATTTCTCCCCTGTGTGATTGGTTAACAAAACTTGCACCACTTTCTCAACCAATGGGAATCCAAACCAAAACCAATCATGTTTTCGCCGCATGTGTTTTCCCACACTTGGCGCCAGTTACATGTATTTGCTTTGAATTCTGATTGGCTCGTTGTGTTGTTTACATCTGTTGTGATTGGCCCGAGTAATTACTTTGGTTTTGGTCTTACGACACTCAATTGGAAACTGCCCTATTTCCTGTTTTGGTCTGTCATGCTAACTACTTCAGGTGACCACCACAACAATATTATGGTGTGTGCAATACCCACCAAAATGTCAATTTTGGTAGACACATTTCCCCAAAGAAGCTTATATTCCCATTACCAGAAAGTTGAACAGTCAAATAGTGCACATAATCACCATATGAATGTGATTGTTGTTACTGTTATCACATGTAACACAAACCCCCAACTCCCAAGCATGTGCTCTACTTGTACTAAGTACAGCTTGTGCTTATAGTACATTATTTACGTTTTTGAATGTATCTACTGGCTCTGTTAAATGGTATTATTTTCTAATCTGTATGAACCTGTCTGAGGATTTTTGTGTTCTCATAGATATGTCACAGATTCTTGCAGTCAGTAGAACACAAAATTTCAGTGAAATGTGTGGCTTATCTATGAGAGTTTATGAAATATGCATGTTCTTAAAGCTGACCATTTCTGCTGTTCTTAGGAATCACCAATGGTGCAGCATGGTACTCCGTTACTGGGGGTATGCAGGACTATAATTATGTCAACAGCAACTGCTTTGAAATAACTGTTGAGGTTGCTTGTTGCAAGTTCCCAGATAATAGTACTCTTGAAGGGTTCTGGAACGATAACAGACAATCCCTGCTTGAGTATCTAAAGCTTGTTCACACTGGTCTGAACGGTTTTGTAAAGAACAAGGACACGGGCATAGGTAGGTTAATGTACGCGGAAAGTTAGGTGCGCATGTCTGCATGTTAGGGATCCTGCACTACTATGGACTTAAAGCAATCACCATGGCAATACCAGTGAAAGTGTTACTCAGAAATATAAGTTCACATTGATTGAATAAGTTTACAATTATTTCATTTCATCCAACTTGTACAATGTAGCCGAACTATCCGCGAACAGAATTGGTAAGAGTGGTATTTCAGTTAAGACAGGGAATGAAAAATGAACCATTTTGCTGTCACGATCTACACAATACCTTGAGTTTGGTTGTTGTTGTTGTTGTTTAGTTTCTGATAACAGGAAGAAATGTACCAAAATATATGACGCACATGCAGAGCTATTGTTTTCCTCATTAAATCGTATTGTTTTGTGACATTCTCTTTGCCGTCACCATTAATAGTAGCTGCTTAAACTTCCTGCTGTGTATTAGGCAGTTCACTTTGGCTTCAAGTAGTTGATACATCCTGCCTTGATCATTTTATCATGGAATCAAAGAACTTGTCACTCACTTGAGCCAGAGAGTCTTTCGACACCTTGGAAAAAACCTTTTCAGAATTAATTGGCAAATAATCCTGCTTACAAAATGGTCCTATATCAATGCTGATGATAAAAGCACATAGCAACAGCAAATTGATGTACAAGATTTTGCCAACCTACATGTACATGTATAGGAATTGTTACTCATCATGTCAGGGGCATATTGTAGGACTCATGATGTTTTGCAAACAGCATTCTCTGCTGTTTTTATGCAGCAAAACAAATGCATTTGACTGCATTTCAGTTACATGCATGCGGCATTGGTGTCCAGTAAAACTACTTTTATCCAGTTTGAAAAAGTAACTGGATACCCACACTACCACACCACAATTATGTGACGCAGGCATACAGCGAACCGATCAGAATTGAGCATTTTGAAACAGAGAACTATCACAATAATAATTCCCAAAGGGGTTTTGGCTCCGGCTTGCAGGTGCCACACAACAGGCAGTTTTCAGGTTAGCCTTTGCATTTCCAGGATTACCTTATTATACGAAATTAACACAAATTTTAAAAATTCGCATTAATTTTTGTTAATGTTAATTTCCGCGTCTTTAATTGAGTGGCGCATTAATTTCCATGACCTTAATTTCCACTATTTTCGTACCAAATTCTCAATACACTTCAGAAAGGAAAAAGCACTGTTTTATCAGGGTGAAGATCCCCCGGCATGATGGACGCTGCAAAGAATGCTCGAAATGGTCAGATTCTGTGGCTTAACC
>NW_028145630.1:525000-672500 GCF_977016875.1 Pavona decussata | reverse complement strand
GCCTGGTTAAAAAGTGAAATCAAATTTTATTTTTTAACTGAAAAGGGATAAAAGGCAAAATGAACATAGAAAGTAAAAGATCTATTATTTATTGTTATTATTATCTTTATGTTGTTCCGATATAGAATATTTCACCATTCGCGTGTGTAGTACAACAAATACTTATTATTGTAGTTTACTTACAAATTAATAACCTACAAATACAGATGTCTTCCATCAGTCTTAAGCTGCTGAGTGGTTTCATGTACATGCCTAGAGCAGCTAGGACCAATTGGAAGAAGCTGGATTTATGAGTAATGAATTAGTGTTATATCTTCGATTATTTAAGAGGCTGGGCCCAGTTTGTCTAGTGCATTTATCAATGTTGCCTTAATTAAATTATTAGAAAAGTGTTAGCCACAAAAAACGTCAGGTGTTGGGTTGATTTTCAGTTTCACCAAGTTTTGATGAAGATGGCGCTGGGCTCTTGGTTAACAACTAAGAGTTTCCATCGGAGGGTTTGAATTTTGGTTTCTGTGATATATTGTTTCCACGGAGACTTATGTCTGCCTCTGGGTGCGTAACAGAGAGATCACTTGATTTAAAATGGAACAAAGTCATATACTCTTCGTCTGTTATAGTAAACTGCAAAACAGTGGTTTTCCTGTTGAAATTCACGCGAGGAGACGCACATGGCCGATAGTAGCCTGGATCTTTATCAGCGCCTCTCCCCAGTCTCACCTTACATTTCCGCGCACGCTCCAGATATTTGTTTCTTCGAAGGCCTCGTTCGTTCGTACGAAAGGACAACTTTAAAAGTACGCACTGATTTGCTGTCTACTATAAGAGACACACTTCCATAATAGTTACGCCCTTTTAGGTCTTCCCCTCCATGTTGCAGACAGTTTATATAGTATCAAAGGCAACAGAATTTAAAAACTAAATTCTGGCGAAGGATTACTAAAAGAATTTCTGTCTTTGTAGACTCGCTATTATCATAGCGGGAAACGATTGTACTAGACTAAATAGCGTAAACTGAGTCTTTCCCTTTGCAGTCACAACAAGGTAGAAGTGGCCTGTTAACAGCTTGGCTTACGGTCGCCTTCTTGTATAATTATGTGACTTTTGTAAACTGTTATAACCCATAGTGGTGTATATCGGGTTAACGTAATAAAATTAAACTTGAGAAGCAGTATAAACAAGTGCTGTTGGATACGATTTCTGAACTTGTACTCCCACCAGGGTATGGCTACTTTCGATTGGGCGTATAGAGCGGTTTTCAATCGAGTGTCGTAGAACCAAAACCAAGTTATTGCTCTGGCCAATCACAACAGATGCAAACAGCGCAATGAACCAATCAGAATTCAAAGCAAATACATGTAACCGGGGCCAAGCGCGGGAAAATGCGTGCGAGCGAGGCACGATTGGTTTTGGTTTAAAATCTTATTGGTTGAGAAATTGGCGCGTTTTGTCAACCAATCACAGAGCGTAGTAATGCAAAACCAAAGCAAAAACGCAATTACTTTCGACAATCAATTAAAAACCGCTCTACCTTAATCCGCTATTTGTTTTTCAGTTAATCCAGTGAGCTGTTCCAAAAGCCGCGTTCTGCCGCTAAAATCCCCATTAAGAGGTTTTCATAGTTACCAGAATACATACAAAGCGGCGCTTGAATACAGCGTGTAAAGAAAATCTCCAAATGTACCTAAAACGAGACATCTAGGGGCTGTTCAGTTTTACTCTTATTCCGGGACACGATCAATTGAACGCGACGTCGGTTGATGTTTCTTAAATTTTGATTCTGCGGCTCAAATCCTTGAGGTATACAAACACTCGGGCCGTGAGCACACAAGGGCAATCATGATCGTACCCTGTCCCGGGAACCAGTATTAAAATCTAGCGTGCGCTGCCCTAAAAACGTATGGTGGCAATTTTAACTTTCGTGATACTTATGTGAATAAGAGTTTCGTTGCCTTGGATCTTTACGATAGTTTTTGGTTGTGAACACATGAAATTATCTCAAATCTCAATGGGCAGGAGCCCTGCAATGGGTTAAATTGCTAACTTCACTAAGAAAGGATCCCCCCCCCCCCCCCATGAGTTACCCCTTTACCCCCACCAGACTCCTCCCACTTTGCTAATGAGAAATGTTCCAGACTTTAGTTACATCTCTTTCGAAAACCAGTCAAAACTCTTCTGAAACTTTGCGTGGTAATAATCCCCATATTTAAAAGGCAACTGCAGCAGGAACTCCGGTGTGTAACTAAGGTCCCTCGTCAGGACACTGTCCAAAGGTTCTATGAGGCACTTAGGGTTTGGCCCGTAAAAGAACGGGGCAGAGTATCGGTGCTCATCTGGAGAGCTCTTGACTCGGTGGAAACGGGCGCGATAGAGTCCCTTGGTCCAGGCCTCCAATGCGTCACCCACATTTACGACGAAAGTAGCTATGGGGAAAAAAAGGAAAGAAAGACAAGAAAACTTGGGTAAATATGGTGTCAAAACACAAGTGTGTTTTAGAGAAAATGGAACTGAAAACAAATTGGGGTGAGGCCGTCTTATAAGCATGACAATGTGTGTAAACAAATTAGAGTTAAATTCTCCGACACTTCACTTAGTCTCTCCGTGGAATAATTATTCAAGGACGGATTATAACAGTCTGTATGGTGTACGTAAAAAGGATAACACGTGTGATCTGCTTTCATATTTGCTGGACTTCGGTGCGTACGTATTCCCATTCTAACATTATCTAACTTGAAGTGCCTTTACAGTTTAACAGTCCAGAATAAGAAGTTTCCGTTTATTCTTATCGTAGAGGAGTGTGTACTGACATTGTTTTTCAGCATTTTTGAGCTTATTCGTCCGTAATCTGTAAGCCACTAGAAGTCTCTTGAACGTTCAATATCCGGTGTTTAAGAACTTTATTAGGTGTTTGTATAAATTTACATATACAATTTCTTGGCGCCGCAGGTAGCAAAGCTAATCTAGGCGGGCCAGGATGACAAAACGAAAGAATGACAACTGCTAAGTAAGAAGGCAGACTGAGCTATAATATCAAAGATACAATTGCAAGAATAAGGAACTGGGGTTTTTGGGAGGACTAAAAAAATGAACTTTTTTGAGCTTCTTTATTGGCAACACAGGAGAAAAGACAAGAAAAACATGAAATAGTGTAGGAAGGAAAGGAATGACAAAACGGTAATACACAACTATGTCAGTTGTGATTTGACTTAGGTTACTAGAGATTCAAAATCGTCATTCAAGTCTTCAGATTCTAGTATGTTAAATAGTACAAATGTGTTTCTGTTAAGGTTCTGTCGGCTCCGTCATATATATGTAGTTGTCCGTGGAAATACCAACATTAAAGTGCGATCAGAAGTTCTTAGTTTAATAGAAGCTTCCCAGCCTCGCCCCAAGTCATTCTTAGCGCACGGTCAAATGTGACGTCACCAGTTGAACTGATCGGGAAGACGCTCTATCGCGCTCGGCCCAAGCCCCCGTAAGCAAGCTCGGTTACTTAGATAAGCGTGATAAGGCCTGGTAACGAGGCTGGAAGCTGCCAGTTGGTACTGTTTTTCTAGTACGCTTTTTGGAATTAATGTCTTTGGAAAAAACAGGATGCTAAATCTTGCCGTTGTCTTGGCTTAGGGCCTGAAATGAACGAGAAAAACCATTTGCAAAAGGGTTTTAAAATTATTTAAATGCACACACTCAGACGCTCTGCGTAGAAGGTTTTGTGATTTGCCGCTGCAAGGCCATTTTACAGTTGTGTGCTTACGGACCTGGCCTTGGATTGAAAGCGAGGCTGGTGATCTTGTTTTGATACAAACCACACTGTTTTTCATATGTAAATTCAAACTAGTTACAATAAGAGCAGCATGATCTATGTATGAAAAGCGGTGAGATTTGTATCAAAACAAGGTCACCCCCAGCCTCGAATCCAATCAAAGGCCAGGTCACTAAGCACACAACGGTAAAATGGGCTATTGTCAATCTCGTGCGAAGCGACCTCAGTTTCTATAGTCAGCGGTTGGTATCCAGACGACCAACAGCTGATCAAAGATCCTGAAGAGTCTGGAAAGCTTCTTGCTGTGAACAGCTGATACTATTTGATATTAAAACTACCTGGGATGGGTGGCACATCTATCCATGCTCCATCAGTTGTCTCTAGTTGCAGTCCTCCCACCTCATCCTGTAGTATCACAGTGAGTACTTCATGATCCGTATGAGGCCCCACCCCCCAGGAGTCACTCTCACAGGGGTGGGGAGGATAATGCCACATGGCTGTAAATGTAGTTGGATCAGCAAACATGGGGTCGAAGTAGGTTTTCTTCAGTTGCAATCCCATGGCTATAGCACGCATGAGTGTAGATCTATGAATAGCAACAACAGTTTAGAGCGGACAAAATTATTACAAATACCTGAAGAACGTATCAGCTAATAGAGAGTTTTCGTTTGACTTTGAATTGCTTTGAAACATACATAGTTTCCCTATGTGCTCTTTAATTATTTCATCTCCCACTCGGTTTAAGAGATTAACCAATCGTATTGCTGACAACTGTGACTTCTACTCACGTTTGTTTCGTTGTTTTAGTTCGCTTGTAATCATTTCATGATCAAACGTAAAATATCTCTACCTGGTAATTTTAATCTAGTAATCGTTTCACACATAAACTCACCCGATAGTTTTCATTTCGTCCCTGTATTCCCTTACAGTGGTGGAAAAGCCAGGCAAATGTGATTCATCCGGGAACTGATTAGGCCCTACCATTGGAGTTCCAGAGATAACATCCGGGTCATCAGCAGTGACGTCAGGTCCAAAATAGATTCCTTCCTTAATATCAACTTTGTTATCCGTCATTTCCGATCCTGAAATAGTATTATTGGTCAAGCGTGAACTATTGGACGATTATTCTTTTCTGTTTACTTCTGTACGGAGATCTCTGGAGGGGAGGGGACATCCATGTAATGGCTTATACGGGGAACCTTCGCCCGAATGGCCATTCTTTTATACTAGGCCTCGTAGTGTTTGTGGGGGTGGGGAGTAGGGTCATACGACTTCCCTAAAAACGACTGCGTGTTGGCTTACATTCTTAATTTTTTTTTTAGTATTTTATAGGGTCAATAAAAAAGTGAAAATTAAGGTGGCTCACATCAGTTTCCAGAACTAGCCATCACTTATACTTTGAATTGATGGATCTGTGCAATATCACTCTTTATTAGTGGATACTGCAACAATGCCAGGGTATCAAACAAATGCTGTATCATTGATAAACAAGTTATCGTCATTTTCTCGACTTAATAGGTTACCATAGCACCAATATTAAAGAAATAAAAAACGCGCCAAGTGCATTGTTGAGTTATATAAGCACGCGGGAATTTTTAAGAACACGAGAGAAGTGCAGAGAGGCACGAGCCGTAGGCGAGTGCCTCTCTGCACTTCTCGAGTGTTCTTAAAAATTCCCAAGTGCTTATATAACTCAACAATGCACGAGGAACAAGTTTTTTATTTCTTTTATAAAATATAAACAATCGCAACTCCTCAGACAAGTGCGAATTTTAATGATTCAACATCAAGTTTCTCCTTACGCGAGATAAAGCGTAATTTAATAGCGCGCGCTCTTGCAGATCACGACACGATCACGACAGGGCACGCGACAGCGCGCGCAATCAAGTAAAAAGTCAAACTGTTTTAGTTTTTCGTCTCGTCGTAAGCAAGTTCAAGAAGTTAACTACAAGTCAAGTTTAAGTTTTAAGGTGTTGAGAGACAAGTTCAAGTTAATTAAAAGTCTGGAAACATCAGTACAAGAGACTGTTCTTTGCGAATCGCTGCATGGAGTGACAGCGCATTCTGTCTCTGAATTTCTCAGATTTTTCACCGGCAAAAAATCTGACGTGTGCTCCGTGCATATGTACAATTATAATGCACGCACCATACGTATGCTTCGTGCATTGTGGAGTTATACAGAACTCGGTTTGACCAATCACAGTGCTTGCTTGACCCTGGCTATTTTATAAAATCTGTTAAAAAGAGCCCTAATTTTAGTTTCAAGTGCTTATAATTCACAAACGAACTCGGTAATTCACATCTCGTACGAACGAAATTAAAAAATTATGCTGATTCTTTGTAAAGTCGAACCTCTTTATTAAGGACACCAAGGGGACAGGAATAAGTGTCCGTTGTATGGAGGTGTCCGTTTTTAGAGAAGTAGGCTTTATATGGATTTCGGTCTCTCGGGGAGCAATCGAACTGTCCGTAATAGACAGCAATTTAACAACAACAAGCTTTATTTGCATGAGTATAACAGATACAGTATTGCAAAAGCCATTCATAACTAATTATTGATTCGTTAACTAATTCTTAAGAGAACTTAACATAAAATAAAATAATAATAACAAAAAATAAATGAATAAAGTAACTGAAGTCTTTGCTTATTTTAAACTATTCATACAGTAGAAGTAATCATTCCGGAGAGAAGTTTATCTCTCAATTGAAAGCACGAGGAAACAAATTTAAGGGAGTTAATCGAGTGTTTATAAAATAGTCAGTTGAGTTCATTATATGCGATAGTAAAGTTTCTTTTGCTTATAGTCGTGGAAATGGAAGGCTAGGTTCTATTTTAATAAAGAACATATCTCTTAAAGAGGAGTAGCTTAGGCAATCTAATAAAAAGTGAATTTCATCTTCAGTGGTTTTACAGTTGCAAACATTATACACCCTTTTATTACGGAGTATGCTGTCGTATCTTCCTGTAATAGAGAGGTGTCCGTATTAAAGGCTGAGGGAGTTCCGTAAGGAGAATGAGGTTACACTGTAAAAGTTTTTTGCATTACGTGGTACATAATCCCTGCAGCTTCATGTTACAGTAACAAGGTTCGAGTCCTGGTCTCACCTTTCTGAATGTATCCCCTGTATGCTTTGCTGTTTCTGATGCTAAGAGCTATTTTCTTCTCAAAAGGCAAATCAAAGAACATTCTTGCCATTTCCATGACAGAAGCTGTAGTTGTTTCGCTCACTCCATGGCCTGTGATGTAGAAAAACCCTACATCTTGACAAGCCTCGTGAATACTCTGCACTACTTGCTCGGTTCTTCTAGTGTCGTGATCCATACTCAATGAGTTTTCATCTGCGAATTCAATTAATAAATAGCGGTATAGATCACCTTAGCTACGACGTACTGAGTCACTCTGATCATATACGTTTCCTAAAAGAAAAGATTTCTGGCTCTAAATGCAAAGTTTTTTAAAACCCGTCTTCTAGCTCATGTTCTGGGTCTTATAGCGACAACTCTTTTATTAAAAAAAAATGACATTTTAACTAATGCGAAACGAGAAAGAATGTTTTTTTAAAATCAAATGTTTTGTGACTTTAAAACTGTACAAGAATCATACCACAAAATACCACTGAGGCAGATATCAAGTGATTTTTTCCGTCGAGGGAAAACGAAGCATAATGTGTTTTTTAGCGAAGGTTGACTTTGAAATAATTGACCCAAGTTTGTCAAGCTGCAAGGTATGTTTTTCCTGACCTTCCAGTAGGCGAATACAGTCATTAGTAGCTTCACAAGACCAGCGAGTAAACGAATAATTTTCAAAAAACTGATACGTGTTTCAGTGCATTGCAATACTATACAATATAATACTTTATTAGCCTCCCCCTACGGGTTTTTAAAATTAATTTACAAAACTCATAAAATTAATAAACAGAGCCAGTTATACTGATACTCACAATAATAAACAATGCCAGACAAACCTCATAACAATGATAAAAACCTGAAAGCTTACTGACATGCAATAATACGAGGAAAATGCGACGAAAAATAAAACTAATATCCTATGGGTATTCATATATGTTACACTTGTTTACTCCCCAACTCTTGCCTTAGCTCCAGGATGGTTTTACAATTCAATATGTACCAGAATACCCGCCTTATATCTTTGTGTCCGTTTCTAGTAGTTCTGCTGTAAAATCTTAGGAACCAGCCATGATAAGGAATCAACCAAACTGTTTGCCAAGACTGACACTGCAGCAAAGGACTTTTTTAATCAACCAATATTTCTACTCGGTCTTCTTTACGATCACGGCTAATTTTAGCCTCCCACGCAGTCGTTTTTAGGGGACTCGTATTACCTCCTCCCCACAAACGCCTGCTTACCCAAGCCCCACATTCTTTTCCCATTGTTTTACTCCCCAAGCACCCTAGCCAATCACCATCGAGGCATTGTTTAATGACATCAAATCGAATTGCTGGTTACAATGGTCGCTTCCGTTTCCCGCGAGCTCAGTTCTACAGTGTCTACAGTCTCTGTTACAGTCTTGAGAGATGCGGGAGTTAAGTTGGAATATATATATTTTTTCACTTCTGGAATGGCTTGTCATGGCTGAAACATCAAAACAAATATCGAATGTGAATACAAGCGTTTCTTGTGCGACGTTTTGACACTGCTGAGAGAGTCAAAAGCTTCGGGAAAGTGTAATCGATCTTCCCCGCCTGATCGAGTTGACAATCGGAGAAGATATCGCCTCTTACGGGTGCCGAAACTCGGAGCAGATTTGTTTGTGGGGAGGAGGTAATACGATTCCCTTAAAAACGACTGCGTAGAAGGCTAGGCTAATTTGTGCATTGTGTAGTTCTCTACTGAAAAGGTTCGTTGTTCCGACCTAGAACGGGGCCGGAGACTAGTAAAGGCCCCTTTAATTCCCCTGTCCTTTACTAAATCTTCCAAATGTTCTTCTACATGTTTAACTAATTTGCTGTTCCTGATGGTAGCTATTCTTAACAAGCGAGATTCATCCGTATTCTATATTTACCTTTCAGCAGGGGAGAAATGTCGATTATTGGTGGTACGGGCTTTCCAAGAGAGCTATGAAGAACTGAACACAAACATAAACTGTTAAACATTACAGTACATATCAAGTCATATATTTAGTAGGCTATAAAAATACAAACAGTTTTATTGTAGTAACTAAGGGAAGAGCTATGATACTTTTGCCATTGAAAGGACTCGTAGGAGTTCTCATATCTTAAACTGTAGGCAGCAATGAATTGTAGCATCTATTCACTTCTGTAAATGTTTCCGGCACTTCGAGAAAGCACAATCGCCTGTAACAACTAGCAACATTTTCATCATCCTTCTCCACAAACAAAACTATATAGGCTAAGGTATGAACAGGGGCGCCCAACAGTTCATTACGGTGGATATCTGTTGGGATTTAGTTTTAAAGCAAATGTAAATGTTTCTTCGGCAAAAATCTCAAAATTTCGTAACACTATTCCTCAGTTTCGTTTACAGAGAGGCACTGAATGTTTCGATAATGTCAGCCATCATCTTACACAGCGTTTCATACCGAAGTCAAGGAATAATTCACTTCGCGAAGTCTTAAATTAGTTGACGTTGTGTGAAAGTTACGAATTTAAAACCACTGAACTTTTAACGGTTTACAAACCTGACATGATTACCAGTTGACGAATACTACAAATTCACACTCCACTGAAGCTTTTACGTCCACGGTGTCCTGTAAAGGTCATGGAATTAATGAATAAGTTCCTTATAATAAAAAAAGCGGTTGAAAGAAATGTGATGCCATGTTTAAGCCTGTTAAATAAATGATAGGGAAATTTTTCAGACAGTGATGCAGGCATACTCAGAAAAAGAAAATCCAAGTTCTCCCAAAAGGAGCCGAACCTATGACCTTCCGATTTCTAGTTCGGATGTTCTACTAAGCTACACGAGACTCGTGGGAGCCGAGCTAAGGCAAACATCCTGCATACTGCAAGGATTTGAATGTCAATGTGTGGCATGTATTTTAAGCCTGTTGAATACACAAGAATGAAGTGTTACAGCGGCCTGCATAGTCCTATTTCAAAGCTAGGCGTGTTAATCGTTGAATGAAACGTCAAACGGGTCTTGAAACTTTCGAAAGGAACTACATTTTGTACCTGAAACATACAAAAGAGCCGCAATCATCACAGAACATTCAAAACATCTAAACTTTCTATGAAGTTCTTGAACTTGCCAAAATATATTTTTTGAAGAAAAAAAAATAGGATAATTGTACTAAGCATAAACCAGCGATACTATTTCGATATTGATGAGTCGAGGTTGACTTTTTAAAAAATCGTTGTAATTTCTGTAATTAATTCTCATTGACTATCCCTGAGTCTTGCTTCGCATGTTAAAGTAAAGAAAATGAGAAGTTGTTGTTCATGGCTATATGCTACAAATACGGTAATAATGTATAACTCAAATGAATAAATCACTTACTTGATCCTCGATGGTAAACAGCAAAATGAATGATTTTGGCAACAATCCTACTTTTTCTAATGTACCTACTTTCCTTTAACTTCATTTGATTGGTTAACATGTAACTTCCCGAAGTCGCCTGCATGGCCTTTTTTGCAGAAGCTTATATCGGCCTTGCTGGCACCATGCCAGGTCTGCAACATCTTGGATGCTACTGGACAATCATTTTAAACGGAGGAAATTTTAGATCAACTAAATTTCAATCTGTTGTCAATGTCTTTGCCTCACAACACTTATTCCTAATAATCAGTATGGGACACATAGAACCCACACACAGCAGCTCGAAAAGGGTAGGGTTCATAGTCCCTGCGGTGTGGTGGGCTTTCTCTATAGTAGTATAGATGTCTATAGAGAATGAGGGAGTCATGTGGATTCCGTAACGGCGCTGACGTCATACGTATAAATAGACCAGAAGAGCCAAAATAGTGACGTCATTGTAGGAAACAATGGACCTGGAAGGCTTGCCCAAGCTTGCCCGGGTCGTTAGGGTACAGTCAGCTGTTGTTTACTTTATAGGCAGTAACATCATTGACCTGATTTTCTCGCAATTGGTAAAAGATAAATTGGAAGCGAGTAACAAAGAATTCCTTATTCTGTATACTACTCTCTATCAGCTCTGATTTGAGCTGTTTTTCAGCTGTCTTTGCGTGGGTTGGGGGAGTGGCTGAGATCAAAATATGGACTGATAGCGGCTGCCAGTGGCGCCTTTGCACACTGACGTCCGATCCCACCCGGCAGAAGAATTGTAAACCGCCATGAGACTGTGTCAGTGATATGTGTTGTATATAAATACACTACCATTACCATAACGACCTCCCATATTTGCTCGTGATACACCACAAATATTTTTTGTTATATATATATCGTAGATATTACACTGAGAATTTTGATGGAAGCCTCAAAGGCTATATCAGTACATGTTCTTCGTGCTCTTCGAAATTCCACGAAAAAACGTCCAGCCATGCCGAACTTTCAGTCGGCCCACTTTTCTATTTTTCAAAATCCATATTTTTTAGTAAATCCCCGAAAAACGCGTTTAACAGATTGAGCAATGTGTCAAGACTTAGTGAAAATTGATTGAAATTTTTATCATTTGGTTTAAAGTTATAATTTCTGTTTATACAAATTATTTAGTAATAAATATTTGGCCGAGAAACGATGCTTCGAGGGCCAATGTGAAATTTTGAGGCCAATCTCTCAGCCAAGGACACTATCAGCCGACATACCAGCAAGCCAGCAATTATTATCATTTATTTACCTTACTAAAAAAAGGAAATCATTCAATTTACAATAATGGCTAGGAGACCTCAAGAAACCACCAGGCTTATAAGAGATGCCACCTAGGCTGTCATTAATAGATAGAAACAGTATGGTGCTGCGTAAGTGCGGCTTGGTCAATTCATGATTTTATAGATAAAAACTGCAACATGTTTTTCTTAAAGGTGAAAAAACTGGACGAAGAAGTAATTGATATTGGGAGAGAGTTCCAGATTTTGGGACCTTGGTAAAGGATCGTAAATTGCTTAAGATTTGTGCGACAAGAATGCGATTGATAGTGGTTGGCTGACGTAAACAAGTACATTTGATTGGTTTACAGTCCCTTGGTTGATTGTATAGTTAGTAAACACAGTGTTTTAATTCTCTATTTTATAAAATGACTCAGTTTAAGTTTGCGTAGGACTAAATCTGAAAGTCTCCTCGTAACTTTCTTCATTTTCAAAGGCGTTGACAGTATATTTAAATAATTTTCCCCTTCTTAACAAGGACCAAGTTTTACAACTCCCTTCACAACGAAATCGTTCTTTCTACCTCTCCAACTTCCTTTAAGATTTCATTTCAGTAACAGCTATATAAATACATTGACCATACATTGTTCATAATTTGTAACTTATCAGTAGATGACTGTTTATCTCTAAACTCTTGCTGTAAAACGATGATTTGTTTGTATCAGTTCTGTAAATACCGTATTTCAGTGTCGTTTCAATGTTCGATGCCATCACTGTAATTTAAGATTAGATCATGTATTTTGTGAGGAGGCTGATTTATATATAAACTTCATAGCTTCCTGTCACCATCTTCTTTTCCTTATTCTAATTTCTTTCTTCGTTTGCGTTGTATTTCTATCAATAACGTGTATTTCCTAGTTGTGGCAAATTAGATAAAATTAAGTTAAATTAAAATTTCAAATAATGGAGTTGGAATCAGAAGAATCATTCTGACCTAGTGTAAATCAACAAGACGGAAGCAGAAACGGAAGCCTTGCTTTCGTTCAAAATGGCGGAAGACCGCCATGTTTTCTGTTCCAAATCTTGCGTAAAGGAACTGGAAATAAGCTATGTGATTGGTTGATTTTTATGCTTACGCTGCCGATTTCAATCAGCCAGTTCACACTTGATCGCAAGCTAGGGAATCAGAAGCGGAATCGAAAGAGAAAGGAAATGTTCTGATCCCTGCGATTCCGATTCTGTCGAGCTTACGATTGCGATTCCATCTCCGCTTTTTGATTCACACTGGAACAGAAGATTCCTTATGCTTCCGATTCCGGCCGTCGCCAGTGTGAACCAGCTCTTAACTTTTGTCTACCACAAAATTCAGTCTCAAGTAATTTCATTCACTTTGTGTTTGTGTTGGTAATAACAATAATAACAACTTTACTCAAGTCTCAAATCTGGATAGCCGAGCACAAGTGCCCTACTAATTGGGAAGACTAACAAAAAATATAAAGTAAAATCTATTCAACTAAGATTAACTAAAGTTAAGAAACACCTAATCATTAATTAACACCTAAAAAATTATTTTTTTGACAATTAACTGGATGGATGAACAGCAAGAACAACGCACACATCCGTCGTCCAACAGAGGGCTGACGTAAAACTTTCTTATAGCGATTTTAAAGTTGTTAACATTCCACGGAAATTATTTTTGCTACTTTGAAAGTGGTTTGTCCAGTAAACAACAAAAACAATTCATCTAAAACTTCACTTGTTAAAAATTGCTTGAACGGTTGAATCTTGAACCCCCATTTGCCAACAACTTTCTAACGCTTACATATGCCTATTGTAGAAGATCACTTAGTGAAGATAGTAAACGTAATCACTGATTTAACACAACTCTCTTTAAAACAAAAGAGTCAACTTTACCCCAGAAAAGCTGTACTGATGAGAAATTGTTTCAAAGAAAGGAAATCTCCTCGCAAAGGGACACTTAGCGTTTTGTAGTAAATAACGGGATAATAACGGCTTAAAATCCTATAACTTTTACGGAGTTTTACATTCTTTAGCACCTCGTTTTACGACATTAGCTGTCCCTTTTAGAACTATACGAAGGGAAAATTTAAGCTGAAGGCTTTTCTGTTCAACCAAGTTGTTTTAGTGCTTTTTAAATGGATAATTGTAAAAGGTAATTTAGTTTGACCTGTTCGCATTTACTTTAAATGGATATTTAAGTGACACAACTAAGGAACGGAATCTTGTAGTAAATCATATCAGCCCAGTTACCACACAAACAACAAGTTATACAGCTGCAGCAGCTACATTCGTTGGTTGATCCAAGCTTCATTTAGCCCTAACTGATTTTAACCCCCTCCCCCCCCCCTCCCCCACTCCGAAAGTAAAAGGCATTAGAAAGAGAATTCAGTTATCTGAGTTTGGAAATTTAACTGTCAGAAAATGATTCGTATTTGAATTATTTGCCATCGGATTCCCATACAAATAACAGAAAAACAGTACGAGCGTAGGGCATGTTCAGCCATAGTTCAAAATGGAGGTCAATTTGCGCGAAGTGACATACTGAATTCAAGTATCTGAATGCACCAGGTCCCTCTGAGCCCGATAATTTACTGAAACGGTTCTTCGAGTACTCTTGTTGCATTCCAGGATTTCAGAGTATTTTTCACTTTCATACAAAACAGTAAAACGGCATTTATATTCGTTGGTCAATTTCTAAGCTTATAAACACGTTTGGAAATGTCGACTCAAGAGGAAATCTAACAATAATTTTTAGAGACGTTTTCAAATGAATATCGCAAAACATTAATCAGAGTAATCACTTTAATTCGATCCCCAGACACACAAAAAAAAAACCACAATGAATAAATTAAGGAAGACCGAAACAAAAGGTGGAAAGAAAGCAAAACTATAGATTGTCGCGAGTCGCAGCACTTCGACAGAAAACCGCTCTATGTACTTAAAAGCAATGTGAATACATGTTCCAGCTCAGTTACTTGCATTGTTGTTGAAAATTAAGTTTGTTGTCGGCTCCCAGCTCTATTACGCCTCAAATGGAAAAAGATCGATGGAATGCTATCAAAATGTCAATTTTTTATTACAAAAATATCTATGGACAGCATTGGCTGGTACATTTTATCAAAACACGAAGCTCGAGATCGATCGAGATGATATTTTACATTTGTTTGGCTCTTGGAAATTGCTGATTGAAAGCGTAATGTAATTTATTTTTAGCCTTGCTTTAAAAAGCCAAGAGATATATTGGAATCTAATAATAATGGTTTAGTTTTGTTTCAGATCGGACTCTCAGTTCTAGATTTCTGAAACTAAATGGGCAATATTGGATTGAATTCAATCACGTATCAGGGGCACCCAACGACAGTTTTTTCTCAGATCCTTTGAAACGCTATTTAAAGCTATCTGGAGTGCCTCTATAGGTTCATTTAAGGCCGCACTATAATATTTTTATCTGTTCGGTCATTCTAGAGGAACTTGAGTCTTTTTGAAATTACTGGGGCATCTTTGTCCATTTCCCGAAAACCTTAGGTCTTATTTCCTTTCCGAAAATCTTAGCTGACCTTTTTTCGGTACCCGAAACGACATTATTAATAATAATAATAATAATAATAATAATAATAATAATAATAATAATAATAATAATAATAATTTATTTACTTCTATTGCGTGTGTTACATAGTAAGATGCTCACACGCGCATCACAAAAGGGGAAAACAATTTACAATTTAAAGTGAGAATACTGATAACAATCAATTTTTATTAATACGAAAACACTAGCCTTAAAGTGCTCCTAAAGTTCGAGGTGAAAATTCCCTTGAGAAAATTGTAGGGGATTAAGGGCCTTCCGAACAGATAATTTACCGAAACGATCCGTCGGGTACCCCTGACAAATATACTGTTAACGTCTTTGAAGATGAAGAAAGTTACGAGTAGACTTTCAGATTTAGTCCTACGCAGCTTAAACTGAGTCGTTTTATAAAATAGAGAATTAAAACACTGTGTTTACTAACTATAAAATTAACCAAAGTTACTGTAAACCAATCAAATATACTTGTTAACGTCAGTCAATCACTATCGATCGTATTCTTGTCGCAAAAATCTTAAGCAATTTACAGTCCTTTACCCAGGTCCAAAAATCTGGAACTCTCTCCCAATATCAATTACTTCTTCATCTAGTTATTTCGCCTTTAAGAAAAATAAGGTGCAGTTTCGTTTTTATCTATAAAATCACGAATTGACCAAGCCTCACTTACGCAGCACCATATTTTTTATCTATTAATGACAGCCGAGGTGGCATCTCTTATAAGCCTGGTGGTTTCTTGAGGTCTCCTCGCCATTATCGTAATTTGAATGATTTCAATTTTTTAGCAAGGCAAATAAATGATGATGATGATGATGATGATGATGATGATGATGTGTCAAGTCTTGACACATTGCTCAACCTGTTAAATGAGTTTTTCGGGGGATTTATCAAAAAATGGAAAAATGGAATTTGGAAAATAGAAAAGTGGGCCGACTGAAAGTTCGGCATGGCTGGACGTTTTTTCGTGGAATTTCGAAGAGCACGAAAAACATGTACTGATATAGCCTTTAAGGCTTCCATCAAAATTCTCAGTGTAATATCTACGATATATTTAACAAAATATATTTGTGGTGTACCACGAGCAAATATGCGAGGTCGTTATGGTAATGGTAATGTATTTATATACCAAACATATCACTGACACAGTCTCATGGCGGTTTACAATTCTTCTGCCAGGTGATGTCGGACGTCAGTGTGCAAAGGCGCCACTGGCAACCGCTATCAGTCCATATTTTGATCTCAGCCACTCACTCAACCCACGCAAAGACAACTGAAAAACAACTGAAATCAGAGCTGATAGAGAGTAGTATACAGAATGAGGAATACTTTGTTACTCGCTTCCGATCTGTATTTTACCAATTGCGAGAAAATCAGGTCAATTATGTCTGCCTACAAAGTGAACAACAGCTGACTAGATGTGTACGCATGAACTTTACCGACCCGGGGAAGCTTGGGCAAGCCTTCCAGGTCCCTTGTTTCCTACAATGACGTCACTGTTTTGGCTCTTCTGGTCTATTTATACGTATGACGTCAGCGCCGTAACGGAATCCACATGACGCCCTCATTCTCTATAGACATCTATACTACTATAGAGAAAGCCCACCACACCGCAGGGACTATGAACCCTACCATTTTCGAACTGCAGTGTGTGGGTTCTATGTGTTCCATAGATTATTAGGAATAAGTGTTGTGAGACAAGGACATTCACAACAGATTAAAATTTAGTTGATCTAAAATTTCCTCCGTTTAAAATGATTATCCAGTAGCTTCCAAGATGTTGCAGACCTGGCATGGCGCCAGCAAGGCCGATATAAGCTTCTACAAAAAAGGCAATGCAGGCGACTTCGGGAAGTTACATATTAAACAATCAAATGAGGTTAAAGGAAACTAGGTACATTAGAAAAAGTAGGATTGTTGCCAAAATCCGGCATTCATTTTGCTGTTTACCATCGAGGATCAAGTAAGTGATTTATTTATTTTAGTTATACATTATTGCCGTATTTGTAGAACATAGCCATGAAGCAACGAAGCAAGACTCATCATAGTCAATTGATGAGAATTTTAAAGAGTCAACCTCGACTCATCAATAGCGAAATAGTATCGCTGGTTTTATGCTTAGGTACAATCATCCTATTTTTTTTTTTTTTTTCAAAAAATAGATTTTGGCAAGTTCAAGAACTTCATAGAAAGTTGAGATGTTTTGAATGTTCTGTGATGATTGCGGCTCTTTTGTATGTTTCAGGTACAAGATGTAATTCCTTTCGAAAAATTCAAGGCCCGTTTGACGAGCGTTTTCCGCATTCAACGATTTACACGTCTAGCTTTGAGTTAGGACTATGCAGGGCGCTGTAACACTTCATTCTTGTGTATTCAACAAGCTTAAAATACATGCCACACATTGACATTCAAATCCTAGCAGTATGCAGGATGTTTGCCTTAGCTCGGCTCCCACGAGTCTCATGTAGCTGAGTAGAACATCCGAACTAGAAATCGGAAGGTCATAGGTTCGGCTCCTTTCGGGAGAACTCGGATTTTCTTTTTCTGAGTATGCCTGCATCACTGTCTGAAAAATTTCCCTATCATTTATTTAACAGGCTTAAACATGGCATCACATTTCTTTCAGCCGCTTTTTTTTATTATCAGGAACTTATTCATTAATTCCATCGCCTTTACAGGACGCCGTGGACGTAAAAGATTTCTGGAGTGTGAATTTGTAGTATTCGTCAACTGGTAATCATGTCAGGTTTGTAAACCGTTAAAAGATTTATAATTCGTAAATTTAACCTTAAAAGCATTCAGTGGTTTTAAATTCGTAACTTTCGCACATCGTCAACTAATGCAAGACTTCGCGAAGTGAATTATTCCTCGACCCCCGTGTAAAATGATGGTTGACATTATCGAAACATTTGCCTCTCCGTAAAACGGAACTGAGGAATTATTTTTCCACTGTTACGAAATTTTGAGCTAACATTTTACCGAAGAAACATTTACCTTTGCTTTAAAACTAAATCCGAACAGATATCCACCGTAATGAACTGTTGGGCGCCCCTGCTCATACCTTAGTCTATATAGTTTTGTTTGTGGAGAAGGATGGTGAAATTGTTGCTAGTTGTTACAGGCGACTATACTTTCTCGAAGCGCCTGAAACATTTACAGAAGTGAATAGATGCAGCTACAATTCATTGTTGCCTACAGTTTAAGATATTTGAGAACTCCTACGAGTCTTTTTTATGACAAAAGTATCATAGCTCTTCCCAGAGTTACTATAATAAAACTGTTTTTATATCCTACTAAATATATGACTTGAGATGTACTGTAAATGTTTCACAGTTTACTTACTTGTGTTCAGTTCTTCATAGCTCTCTTGGAAAGCCCGTACCACCAATAATCGACATTTCTCCCCTGCTGAAAGGTAAATATAGAATACGGATGAATCTCGCTTGTTAAGAATGGCCGCTACCATCGGGCCATCGGGAACAGCAAATTAGTTAAACATGTGGAAGACATTTAAAAGATTTAGTAAAGGACAGGGGATTTAAGGGGCTTTTACTAGTTAAAAAGCTGCAGTCTCCGGCCCCGTTCTAGGTTGAAACGACGAACCTTTTCAGCAGAGAACTACACAACGTTCAAATTAGCTGTGATTGTAAAGAAGACCGAGTAGAAATATTGGTTGATTTAAAAGGTCCTTTGCTGCAGTGTTAGTCTTGGCAAACAGTTTGGTTGATTCTATATCATGGTTGGTTGCTAAGAGTTTACAGCAGAACTACTAGAAACGGACACAAAGATAAGGCGGGTATTCTGGTACATATTGAATTGTAAAACCATCTTGGAGTTTAGACAAGAGTTGGGGAGTAAACAAGTGTAACATATATGAATACCCATAGGATATTAGTTTATTTTTCGTCGATCGCATTTTCCTCGTATTATTGCATGTCAGTGAGCATTCAGGTTTTATCATTGTTATGAGGTTTGTCTGGCATTGTTTATTATTGTGAGTATCAGTATAACTGGCTCGGTTTATTAATTTTATAAGATTTGTAAATTAATTTTGAAAAGCCTTAGGGGAAGGCTAATAAAGTATTATATTGTATAGTATTGCAATCAGAAAATGCCCATGCACTGAAATCATGTATCAATTTTTTGAAAATTATTCGTTTACTCGCTGGTCTTGTGAAACTACTAATGACGGTATTCGCCTACGGACGGCCAGGAAAAATATACTTTGCAGCTTGACAAACTTGGGTCAATTATTTTAAATCCAACCTTCGCTCAAAACACATTATGCTTTGTTTATCCTTCGACGGAAAAAATCACTTGATATCTGCCTTAGTGGTATTTTGTGACTGGATATGATTCTTGTAGAGTTTTAAAGTCTCAAAACATTTTATTTCAGTAAAGCATTACTTCTCGTGTCGCATCAGTTAAAATGTCAAGTTTTTCAGTTAATAAAAGAGTTATCACAATAAGACCCGGAACATAAGAGGACGAGGTTTAAAAAAACTCTGCATTTTAAAGCCCAACTCTTTGCTTTTAGGAAACGTATATGATCAGAGTGACTGCGTCGTAGCTTGCTAAGGTGATCTTTACTGCCTACCTTTCAATTGTCTCTTTTAATTGAATTCGCAGATGAAAACTCATTGAGTATTGATCACGACACTAGAAAAGCCGAGCAAGTAGTGCAGAGTATTCACGAGGCTTGTCAAGATGTAGGGTTTTTCTACATCACAGGCCATGGAGTGAGCGAAACAACTACAGCTTCTGTCATGGAAATGGCAAGAATGTTCTTTGATTTGCCTTTTGAGAAGAAAATAGCTCTTAGCATCAGAAACAGCAAAGCATACAGGGGATACATTCAGAAAGGTGAGATCAGGACTCGAACCTTGTAACTGTAACATGAAGCTGCAGGATTATGTACGACGTAATGCAGAAAACGTTTACAGTGGAACTTCATTCTCCTTACGGACACCTCTATAATACGGACAGGAAGATACGACAACATACCCCGTAATAAAAGGGTGTGTTATGTTTGCAACTGTAAAACCACTGAAGATGAAATTCACTTTTTATTAGATTGCCCACGCTACTTTTCTTTAAGAGATATGTTCCTTGTTAAAATAGAACCTAGCCTTCCATTTCCACGACTATAAGCAAAAGAAACTTTACTATCGCATATAATGAACTCAACTGACTATTTTATAAACACTCAATTAACTTCATTTGTTTCCTCGTGCTTCCAATTGAGAGATAAACTTCTCTCTGGAATGATTACTTCTACTGTATGAATAGTTTAAAATAAGCAAAGACTTTAGTTACTTTATTCATTTATTTTTGTTATTATTATTATTTTATTTTATGTTAAGTTCTCTTAAGAATTAGTTAACGAATCGATAATTAGTTATGAATAGCTTTTGCAATACTGTATCTGTTATACTCATGCAAATAAAGCTTTTGTTGTTGTTGTTTGCTCCCTGAGAGACCGAAATCCATATAAAGCCTTCTTCTCTAAAACGGACACCTCCATACAACGGACACTTATTCCTGTCCCCTTGGTGTCCGTAATAAAGAGGTTCGACTGTACAAAGAATCAGCATAATTTTCTAAATTCGTTTGTACGAGATGTGAATTACCGAGTTCGTTTTCACGGAGTTATATAAGCACTTAAATCTAAAATTAGGGCTCTTTTTAAAAGATTATATTGGTGCTATGGTAACCTATTAAGTAGATAAACTGACCATAACTTGTTTATCAACGATACGGCATTTGTTTGATACCCCGGCATTGTTGTAGTATCCACTAATAAAGAGTGCCGATATTGCGGATCCATCAATTCAAAGTATAAGTGATGGCTAGTTCTGGAAATTGATGTGAGCCACCTTAATTGTCACCCCGGCTTTCGGTTCACTAAGAATCACTAAGAATGTAAGCCTCCCAAGCAGTCGTTTTCAGGGGAGTTGTATTCCTCCCCATCTCCACACTGATACTACGAGGCCTAGTATAAAAGAACGGCCATTCGGGCGAAGCTTCCCCGTACATCCATTACATGGATGTCCCCTCCCCTCCAGGGATCTCCTTACAGAAGTAAACCACTTATGTCTAGAAATGTACCTAACCCTGAATTTGGGTACTTCATAAAAAACAGGCCTTTTTGTCGTTTTCATATGGCTTCATGTTTGACAGAATTATGTGTGTTTTAGTGAGAATTAGGGTTAGCGGATATCTATCATATCTTGTGATATCTATCACATAGTTCATGAATCTCATCAGCGTGCATTTCTGGACAAATCGGCCAATAATAGTTCACGCTTGACCAATAATACTATTTCAGGATGGGAAATGACGGATAACAAAGTTGATGTTAAGGAAGGAATCTATTTTGGACCTGACGTCACTGCTGATGACCCGGATGTTATCTCTGGAATTCCAATGGTGGGGCCTAATCAGTTCCCGGATGAATCAGATTTGCCTGGCTTTTCCACCACTGTAAGGGAATACAGGGACGAAATGAAAACTATCGGGTGAGTTTATGTGTGATTACTAGATTACGATTACTAGATTAAAATTACTAGGTAGAGATATTTTACGTTTGATCATGAAATGATTACCGGCGAACTAAAACAACAAAACAAACGTGAGTAGACGTCACACAGTTTTCAGCAATATGATTGGTTAATCTCTTAAACTAGTGGGAGATGAAATAATTAAAGAGTACATAGGGAAACTATATATATTTCAAAGCAGTTCAAAGTCAGACGAAAACTCAGGTTACCATGCAAGCGTGATTTAAGAGTTTGTATGGAGTTAAAATTAAATCGAAATTTAGACAACAATTTTCCCTATTGTGTCTCATAAATAAACTCCTCCGTAAATGAGCTACCCAGGAGGGACCGCACATCATCCTTCTTGCCATATGGGAAGGCAGGTAAGCGAGAGCTCAAGTTTCAAGCAAATTTTAGCGAGGTTTTGGAAGTGCTCTCCTTAAATGACGGGCCAAATTTCATTGAAATTCGACTTGTAGTTTCCTACCTTTCCATTAACATAATACAGTGATGCACGTGGACCAGCTGCTGAGAGATAAACCGCTCAAAACAGCGTTTGGAAGCACTGCAGAGAATTGAAAACACAGCAAAACACACCGGGTGAGCTTTTTCAGACTTAAGCATATTTTTTGTGGGTTTTTTAGGGAAAATTGTTGTCTAAATTTCGATTTAATTTTAACTCCATACAAACTCCTAAATCACGCTTGCATGGTAACCTGTGTCACATACGCTTTGGCGACCTGTGTCTCTATTAGCTCATACGTTCTTCAGGTATTTTTAACAATTTTGTCCGCTCTAAACTGTTGTTTCTATTCATAGATCTACACTCATGCGCGCTATAGCCATGGGATTACAACTGAAGAAAACCTACTTCGACTTCATGTTTGCTGATCCAACTACATTTACAGCCATGTGGCATTACCCTCCCCACCCCTGTGAGAGTGACTCGTGGGGAGTGGGGCCTCATACGGATCATGACGTACTCACTGTGATACCACAGGATGAAGTGGGAGGACTGCAACTTGAGAAAACTGATGGAGCATGGATGGATGTGCCACCCATCCCAGGTAGTTTAAGGATTAAATAGTATCAGCTCTTCACAGCAAAAAGCTTTCCAGACTCGTCAGGATCTTTGATCAGCTGTTGGTCGCCTGGATACCAACCGCTGACTAAAGAAACTGAGTGCGATTGGCACGAGATTGACAATAGCTGATTTTACAGTTGTGTGCTTAGTGACCTGGCCTTGGATTGTAAGCGAGGCTTGGGGTGACCTTGTTTTGATACAAACCTCACCGCTTTTCATACATAGATCATGCTGTTCTCATGCTAACTAGTTTGAATTTACATGTGAAAAACAGTGTGGTTTGTATCAAAACAAGGTCACCCAGCCTCGCTTCCAATCCAAGGCCAGGTCACTAAGCAAACAACTGTAAAATGGCCTATCAGCGGCAAATCACGGAACATCCTATGCAGGGCGTCTGCATGGTAAGCTTCAAACACGTATTTAATATTATTTTTTACAAATGATCACCACACACAATGTGTGCGCATTTAAATAATTTTAAAACCCTTATTCACTGCAGATAGTTTGCAGCCAGAATTTAAACACATGGAACCATGTGATCATGATAAGATGGAACGCAAATATTTTTTCTTGTTCATTTCAGACCCTAATCCATGACAACGGCAAGAGTTAGCATCCTGTATTTTTTAGACATTAATTCGAAAAAGCGTAGAGTGGAACCTCTCCTTACGGACACGTCTCTATTACTTCCAGTTCAATTGCACCCTGAGAGACCGAACTCCATACAAAAGTTACTTCTCTAAAACGGACATGCACCTCCATAAAAAGGGAATTATTCCTGTCCCCTTGGTGTCCGTAATAAAGAAGTTCGACTGTACTCACAGATAGTACCAAATGGCAGAGCCCAGCCTTGTTAACAGGCCTCAACGCGCTTATCTAAGCAACCGAGCTTGCTTACGGGGGCTTGGAGCCGTACGCGATAGCGCATCTTCCCGATCAGTTCAACTGGTGACGTCACATTTGACCATGAGGCTGGGCAGCTTTTATCAAATTAAGAACCGGTGCCTACTATTATTACTGTGCATAGGTTCTGCGCATCTTGAGATACTCGGATTTCCTATGAGTGGTGCTTACTAACACAGGGATATTTTTGCGCCCTTTAAAACTATGCGGAGAAAGCAGAACTTGGCAAGTGCTTTTGGTATCCATAAAGAAAATTAGGGGTAACCATGCATTTTCAGTCAGAGATAATAAAGCTTCAATTCGGAAAATAACGCCGTACATTGCTTTGTATTTTACTGCTTTTTAGAATAATTGTTGCCTAATTATCTAAAAATTACGTGGTTCCCCCTAATTTTCTTTTTTGATTTTCATAGCCCTTGCTAAGATCTGCTTCTCCCGAATAGTCATAAACCGTGCAAAAATACTTCAGTATTAGTAGGCACCGTTTTCCACGGACAACTTCATATATATGACGGAGCCGACAGAACATTGAAAAAAACACTGGATATTGTTCAAGAGACTTCTAGTGGCTTACAGATTACGGACGAATATGCCCAAAATTGCTGAAAAACAATATCAGTACGCACTCCTTTGTGACAATAATAAACGGAAACTTCTCAGTAATTCTGGACTGTTAAACTGTAAAGACACTGCAGGTTAGATAATGTTAGAATGCGAATACGTAGGCACCGAAGTCCAGCAAATATGGAAGCAATTCACTCTTTCGTAATCCCCTTTACGTACACTATACAGACTGCTATAATCCGTCCTTGAGTAATTATTCCACGGAGCGACTAAGTGAAGTTTACAGAACGTAGAGCTATCGCACGTCGGACAATTTAACTCCAATTTGTTATAGAAAGGCCTCACCCCAATTTGTTTTCATTTGCATTTTCTCTAAAACACACTTGCGTTTTGACACCATATGTACCCAAGTTTTCTTTTCTTTTTTGCTTTTTCCATAGCTACTTTCGTGGTAAATGTGGGTGACGCATTGGAGGCCTGGACCAAGTGACTCTATCGCGCCCGTTTCCACCGAGTCAAGAGCTCTCCAGATGAGCACCGATATTCTGCCCCGTTCTTCTACGGGCCAAACCCTAAGTGCCTCATAGAAACATTGAACAGTGTCCTGACGAGGGACCTTAGTTACACACCTGAGTTCCTGCTGCAGTTGCCTTTTAGATATGGGGATTATTACCACGCAAAGTTTCAGAAGAGTTTTGACTGGTTTTCGAAAGAGATGTAACTAAAGTCTGGAACATTTCTCATTAGCAAAGTGGGAGGAGTCTGGTGGGGGTAAAGGGGTAACTTATGGGAGGGGGGGGGGGGAGGGATCGTAGTGATGTCAGCAATTTTACCCATTGTAGGGCTCCTGCTCATTGACATTTGAGATAATTTCATTCACAACCAAAAACTATCGTAAAGAGTCAAGGTAGCGAAACTCTTATTCACATGAGTATTACTAAAGCTAAATTTGCCACCATATGATTTAAGGAAGCACACGCTAGATTTTAAAACTGGTTCCCGGGACAGGGTACGATCATGAATGCCCTTGTGTGGTCACGGCCCGAGTGTGTGTATACCTCAAGGATTTGAGCCGCAGAATCAAAATTTAAGAATAGATCAACCGACGTCGCGTTCAATTGACCGTGTTCCGGAATAAGAATAAAACTGAACAGCCCCTAGATGTCTCGCTTTAGGTACATTTGGAGATTTCTTCACACGCTATATTCAAGAGCCGCTTTGCATGTTTTCTGGTAACTATGAAAACCCTTATTTGAGATTTTGGTGGCATCACGCGGCTCTTGGAACAGCTCACTGGATTAGCTGAAAAATAAATAGCGGAGTAAGGTAGAGCGGTTTTCAATTGAGTGTCGAAAGTAATTGCGTTTTTGCTTTGGTTTTGCATTACTACGCTTTGTGATTGGTTGACAAAACTCGCGTCAATTTCTCAACCAATAAGATGTAAAACCAAAACCACTCGCTCGCACGCGTTTTCCCACGCTTGGCGCCGGTTACATGTATTTGCTTTGAATTCTGATTGGTTCATTGCGCTGTTTGCACCTGTTAGGATTGGCCAGAGTAATAACTTTGGTTTTGGTTTTACGACACTCGATTGAAAACCGCTCTATACGCCAATCGAAAGTAGCCTTACCCTGTTGAGAGTACAAGTTCATAAATCGCATCCAATAGCACTCGTTTATACTGCTTCTCAAGTTTAATTTTATTACGTTAACCCGATATACACCATTGTAGGTTTTAACAGTTTACAAAGTCACACGAGACCGTAAGCAAAGCTGTTAACAGGCCACTTCTACCTTGTTGTGACTGCAAAGGGAAGGACTCAGTTTACGCTATTTAGTCTAGTACAATCGTTTCCCACTATGACAATAGCGAGTCTACAAAGACAGGAATTCTTTTCAGTATATCCTTCACCAGAATTTAGTTTTTGAATTTTGTTGCCTTTGATACTATATAAACTGTCTGCAACATGGAGGGGAGGTGCACAACTATTATGGTAGAGTATCTCTTATAGTAGACAGCAAAACAGTGCGTACTTTTAAAGTTGTCCTTTCGTACGAACGAACGAGGCCTTCGAAGAAAAAAATATCTGGAGCGTGCGCGGAAATGTAAGGTGAGACTAGGGAGAGGCGGTGATAAAGATCCAGGCTACTATCGGCCATGCGCATCTCCTCGTGTGAATTTCAAGAGGAAAACCACTGTTTTGCAGTTTACTATAACAGAGGAAGAGTATATGACTTTGTTTCATTTTAAATCAAGTTAACCCTCCTTACGCACCCAGATGAAGACAGAAGTCCCCGTGGAGACAACATCCCTCCGATGGAAATTCTTAGTTGTTAACCAAGAGGTTTTTTTTTTAGCAAAACTCTTTCTAGCCTGCAGAACAGGCGTAATTTGTTCCTTTTTTCAGGCGAGCGCCCGCCCTTGCCTCCGCTCGCCTGAAAAACGCAAAATATAAAATCACGCCTGTTCTGCAAGCTAAAACCTTTCAAAACCATGAAGATGAAAGGGAATAAATTTTCCCTTATTTAGCAAGCATTTACCTCGGTAGTGAAGTGGAAACTACGTAAAACGAAGGTTCGAATATCAACAGGCCGGATGGTGATATCTATGTATTTTTTTCTTGTACGGCTTACTCTTTTACGTCCTTCCTTTTTGTAAGGTGATGCTACACGGAACGATTTTTAACGCAGCATCGTTGCGTAAAAGTTAGTTTTGTTATCGTGTTAGATAACGCGAGACAACTTTAACGAAGCAATTTGTTTCGGCAACACAGTGCAAGTTTTTCATCTTTTTTTCAAAACTTTACTGTTGCGTTAAAAGTTGTCGGCGCACTGTGTTACGTTAGAAATCGTCGTTAAAAAGTGCCCCGTGTAACATCATAGGCATCAACGCTATTCCAACAAGTCGAATTTGGAGGGTTTTGTTTTTGAATTTATATTTATCCAACCTTATTTTGAGTTTGAAAACATGTAAAAGAAGAAAGCAAGCAACGCCGATCCATCGGGACGTTTGCAATAGAAACGTTGCTCCGCAGTGAACTAGATTCAAATCTTAACTTCTTTAATCTTTCTTGTTCAAAGATTTAATCATTTTCCTCTTTGTACATTTTTGTGCCAGATAATTTTTACTTTATTTGCGATTAATGCTGAATCATGAGTGGATGGATAAAAGATGCCTGTGCAACTGTTTGTTTAACGGTCATTTGACGAAGTGCGACTGAAATGATATGAAAACTTCTCAAGATCGAATGTTCACATCACAGAAACGTTTATATACAAAAAAGTGAACATAATTCTAGTATGCTGTTGAATCCAGATTCAATACACACAACCCACTGGAGATTTTTGTATGCGAAATGAATTTTTTTACCTTATGTAATATTTTGCCCTAAAACTGAATAAAGAAACTGAGCAAACTCGAATTCATCTACACTCTTATATTTTTAGAGTAAGGAAAAAAATCATTAAAGACTTCTAGCGGTGAAATTTTTAACACAAGCAAACCTTGAAAAGAATAGCTTGAACAGAATTCTTCGTTTTGCATTAAAATCAATGCGCTTTGTTTCGCCATATTGGGCCTTTTGTAGCGGCATTGCGTAATAGATATAATTGCCATGAAATAAAGAGACAAATCTAAAGGGAATAATTAAAATCATGATGGGTTAAATTATGAAAAATAAACAAAATAATAAATAAATAAATAACATAACTTAATTAATAAAGATAGTCCCGGCTGTAAGATTATAATGAAATAGTCCACAAAACATGATGCAAAAAAAATAACTTTTTCAATCGGCGCAAGCGACATAACCCCTTCGCGCATTCAGAATCATAGCGGAAGAATAATTTTGGGATCGTAACAAGGAAACTGCAGCATACAGCAATGACTATGATATCAGATAATTTCATCAAGTAGTTGCCAAGAACTCCCTCGAATTTCCCGTTACTTTGATCGATTGCCGTGATTTGAAAGGTGATAACCGTAAGGGAGGAGAGGGCTGGGAGAGAGGGGGTACACTTTAAATTTACCTAAAACTCACCGATCACTGATATATCACAAATCTTTAGTATCCAACTGCAATTCGTAATGTTTGATTAATTTGTCGGTTACAAACTTTCAGGAAAGAACCGAAAAAGCAATGGTACTGAGTTTGTGTGGTACCACAATGGAGCGGCGTTTGAAAGAAAGCGAATTCTTTGGATGCATGAACAACGTAGAAATCTTTACGTACGCAACGAAATCTCCAAATCTCCGAGATATGAAAAGCATGCAATTAGCTGGTTTTATTTCGTGTTACGTACGACATTTTTATCCTTTCCATGCGAGACAAAACTCATCAATGTTTCTATGTTGCCGGAGAGTTACAATACCACTTCCAGGCTCGACATGGCATCAATGGCAGTCTCCTCTGCTGGTTCTCCGATTATTTACATTTTAGATTTCAGAAAGTAACTGTTCTCGGTAAAACATCAAACATTCTCCCTGTTCCCTCTGGAGTGCCTCAAGGGTCCATCCTAGGGCCATTATTGTTTCTAATATATGTCAACGATCTGGCCATAGCCACTGTCAATAGTTCCATAGCACTATTCGCGGATGACACCAAGTGCTACCGTCCCATCACGAACACTGATGATGGACGACTACTCCAGGAAGACCTCGATCGAATCACTTTATGGTGTCATGATTGGAGGATGGATCTCAACCAGTCTAAATGTACAGTAATGTCTACAACGAGAAATGTCAATCTAGTGGAAACACCTTACTTACTTCAAAATACACCAGTCAAACGTACTGATGCTCAAAAGGATCTCGGGATATTAGTATGTAAGGACTTGAAATGGAACAGTCAAGTACTAGCGGCTGCCTCTAACGCTAATAGGATGCTGGGTTTTATTCGTAGGTCGACACTTGAGGTCAAAAATCAATCTGCTCGCAAAGCACTGTATACAGCCTTAGTGATGAGCAACCTCTCGTACAGTTCACAAGTATGGGCCCCGCAGTCAGTCAAACTGATCGAAATTATCGAGAGAATACAACGACGTGCAACTAAATATATACTCTCACTACCCTACAGGATTGGTATCTCGTATAAAAACAGACTAACACTCACAGGCCTTATCCCTCTCTGCTATTGGCATGAATACTTGGATCTAGTCTACACTTATAAATCTATTGTTAATAGTTCTGACACCAATTTTAAGATATTTCAACCTATTAGAGTTACCAGGCGTTCTGCTCCAACTAAGAGTATATTACTAGATATACCTAAAGCTAAGACTGTCACGTTCCAGAACAGTTTTTACTCAAGAGCCTCAAGAGCATTTAACACACTTCCAGACTTCTTGAGGGACAATACAAAATCTATAGATGTATTTAAAACTAATTTGAGGGCATACTACCTAGATTTGACTTTAAATGTGTACGATCCCGCAGTACCTCAAACGTTCAAAAGTGTCTGCATAAAATGTCATCAAAGCAGACCGTTACCTGTATTATTAGTTAAAATGTGTTGTTAATTAGTTAATTAGTTATTATTAATTGTTAATTGTTAATTAATTATTATGATGTGATTTTATTTATACAAGGAGCCTCGTTATTGGAACATATCGTTCTGTGAGTTCTCTCCTGTCAGAGGTTTTTCATTTTGTTTTTTTTCTCCTCTGGCGAAGTTTATAAATAAATAAAAAAATAAATAGACATGAGAATGATAACTTCAGCTCGATGTAAAATCAAATTCTCCTTTCTAGAATTTAAAGGAACATTGCGTAAGCAATATTGAGAGTTTTCGTTTTCATGATACGCTGAAAAAGGGCAATGCTAAATATGATTTCATGACCGCGGAAAAGCATCATGCACCGACAGATACTCCCGCTTAAATTATGCTATCGGCGAATCAGCGGATTTCTTTTTGTCACGTGATTTCAAACCTCCTTTAAAGGGCATGATCTCCTTATAAGGATCAAAGAGGGAACAGATTTGTTGTTAGCAGTCTCTGCAAAAACACCACTGATGTCATAACCTTCGTGTGAAATGCGATTGACGCAAATAATGTTTTCTGACTATGAGAAAAGGAGAGGAAACAACAAAATTGGACTCATTCGTGTGTCGACAACGATACTTTCACGAAAGCTTGAATTTTTCGGACCATAGATGGAAATTCCCCAGATAGATATTTCGCCTTTGATCAACGGTATGTACAACACAGAAAGGTACCAAGGTAGATTCAGTACAGATCTCCAGTTTGCCTTCGGTTAAAGTTAATTTTAAGTGCTAAGCATGTGTCTATTTGGCGACCGATCAAAGTAACGGGAAATTCGAGGGAGTTCTTGGAAACTACTTGATAAAACTCTCTGATATCATAGTCAATGCTGTATGCTGTAGTTTCCTTGTTGCGATCCCAAAATTATTCTACAGCTATGATTTGAAAGCGCGAACCGGTTATGTCGCTTGCGCCGATTGAAAAAGTTGCTTTGGCAACATGTTTTGTGAGTTATTTCATTATAATCTTACAACCGGGACTGTCTTTTTTAATTAAGTTGTGTTATTTATTTATTTATTTATTTTTTATAATTCAACCCATCATGATTTTAATTATTCCCTTTAAATTTATCTCTTTATTTCATGTCAATTATATCTATTACGCAATACCGCCACAAAAGGCCCAAAATGGCGAAACAAAGCGCATTGATTTTAGAAGATTTCTGTTCAAGCTGTTCTTTTCAAGGTTTGCTTGTGTTAAAAATTTCACCGCTAGAAGTCTTGAAATGCTGATATTTTTCCTTACTCTAAAAAAAAATAAGAATGTAGATGATTTCGAGTTTGCTCAGTTTCTTTATTCAGTTTTCAGGGCAAAATATTACATAAGTAAAAAATTCATTTCGCATACAAAAACTTCCAGTGGGTTGTGTCTATTGAATCTAGATTCAACATCATACTAGAATTATGTTCGCTTTTTTGTATATAAACGTTCCTGTGATGTGAACATTCGATCTTGAGAAGTTTTCATATTATTTTAGTCGCGGTTCGCCAAATGACCGTTAAACAAACAGTTGCACAGGCATCTTTTATACATCCACTCATGATTCAGCAATAAACGCAAATAAAATGAAAATTATCTGGCACAAAAATGTATAAGGACCAAAATGATTAAATCTTTGAATAAGAAAGATTAAAGAAGTTAAGATTTGAATCTAGTTCACTGCGGAGCAACGTTTCTTTTGCAAACGTCCCGATGGATCGGCGTTGCTTGCCCTCTTCTTTTACATATTTTCAGATTCAAATAAGGTTGGATAAATATAAATTCAAAACCAAAACCCTCCAAATTCGACTTGTTGGAATAGCGGTGATGTCTATGATGTTACACGGGGCACTTTTTAACGACGATTTCTAACGTAACACAGTGCGCCGAGAACTTTTAACGCAACAGTAATGTTTTGAAAAAAAGATGAAAAACTTGCACTGTTTTGCCGAAACAAATTGCTTCGTTAAAGTTGTCTCGCGTTATCTAACACGATAACAAAATTAATAATGGTAATTGAACTGAGTAGAGTGCAATTTGGTCTGAAATCGTACGCGAACGAACGAGCGCGCAGCGCGAGTTCGATTTGAAATCACAAGCATGATTTCAGACCAAAATTGCACGACACAAAGCTCAATTACCACTTTATTACACCTATTTTGAAATCACAGAGTATCATTGACAATATTAATATTCTTTTTTTGTTTACTTCATTTTCATTTTGATGGGCTAAAGAAAGGATGCGACTTAGAGCAAAAAACTGGTGCAATTTGGGAATAAATCACACTGTTGAGAGCCAATCAGATTGCAAGAATCACCAGTGATTTCAAAATGGGTGTAATAAACTTTTAAAGCAACCATGCCGCGTTAAAAATCGTTCCGTGTAGCATCACCTTTCAAGAAGGGAGGACGTAAAAGAGTAAGCCGTACGAACAAAAATACATAAATATCACCATCTCCTGTTGGTATTCGAACCTTCTTTTTACATAGTTTCCACTTCACTACCGAGGTAAAGGCTTGCTAAATAAGAGAAAATTTATTCCCTTTCAACTTCATGGTTTTGAAAGATTTTAGCCTGCAGAACAGGCGTAAGTTTTTTTTTTTGCGGCAGTTTCAGGCGAGCGGAGGCGCTTCGCGCTTGCCTCCTGTCGCCTGAAAAAAGGAACTTACAAATTACGCTGTTCTGCAGGCTAGAAAGATTTTTGCAAAAAACAAAAAAAATTGTAAGCCCCTCCAGTTAGCTAGCTGCTTCCTCCAGGAATAAATGGGAGAGATCGGTCTGTGTAGAGACCGTGTATGGTCTAGTTAGGCAGCTGATCTTTGCCTGGATGATTGTGATAGGAATAGAAATCGTCTTGAAACTAAGTCTGGTTTTTCCCTCGGGTCTAAGACAAAACTTCGCCTTGTTCTTCTACTGAAAATTCATTCGATATCATCCCTTTAGTGCCCATCATTTCGAAAACTTTTGGAAATTCTTGACCACCCTTTTCCCAACCAGAAAAAAATTACGGATAATCCCAATGACCCTGCCCTTTTTAAATCAATTCGAGCATTTTTTAAGGACGGTGCATACTAATTCGAAAGTATTTTTGCGCGGTTTATGACTATGCAGAAAAAGTAGATCTTACCAAGGGCTATTGGAATCCAAAAAGAAATCTGGGGGTAACCACGCATTTTTTGTGATAATGTAGCAGCAATTATTCTAAAAAGCGCCAAAATACAAAACAATGTATGGCATTTTTCCCTAAATTGAAGCTTAATTATCTCTGAAAAATGTACGGTTACCCCTAATTTTCGTTTCGGATACCAATAACTCTTGCTATAAGTTCTGCTTTTCCCGCGTAGTTATAAAGCGCGCAAAAATATCTCTGTTTTAGCAGGCACCACCGTTAAGAAGCTCGACTTTCGATCTCGGACCATCGGGAGATGCGCAGAACGTATGCGCAGAAGCTAAAGGAGGAACCGTTCTTAAAAATTGAATTACAATTACCTCTCTAAAGGAGATCCTTTATGAAACAGACACTTAAATAAACCGGATTCAAATTGATCACAACAGACACGGGCATTGTCTGCCTATACAAAGCTCTGTTCTCTGTTTTTAAACGAGTTTGACTTTACAAATAAACAGTTTTTATTATTAAATCCAGGCACAGCTGAGGATATCAACCATGTTGTTGCACAAATCAAGATGGCGTGTGAAGGCCTGTCGTGTTTTTACATCACTGGGCACGGGATGGATCATAGCATCATGAAGAAACTCATGAAATGCGGAGAAGAATTTTTCAACTTACCAATGGAGAAGAAAGCAAGCATCAGCCTCAAGAAGAGTCCCGCCTATCGTGGATACATTCAACAAGGTACTTTAATCAACATGTTGCCCCAACATTTTCGATTCTGTATATCTAATTGCGATAAATGTGCAAATCACTACAGTTTTTAGTATTTTACGACAAAATGTGCAACAGTGTGAATCCACTCGCTAGGGTGGGGTGAATTTAGTTATCGTCTTCTTCAAACTGCAAAACTTGAAATTTTTTGGTGCAGTATCGGCGAAGATAACTAATGTACAGTCGCTCTAGGAGTTGGTTTTTATGCAGTCTCCACTCTATTCGGTGTCTGTCGTCCGAAAATTTTCGTACTTAAAGTATTTGATCAAGAACTAGTGTGACACCCTCCACTGGTCCCAAGGTGGTGGGGCGGGGCGGGGCGGGGCGGGGCGGGGCGGGGAGTAAGCCCAGAGGAATGTATAGGGGGAATGACAGGGGATTGAAAGTCATAAGGAGGAGCTTAAAAGAACTTACCATTCTATTAACTGAGATCCTGGGAGCATCAAAATATGGTGTGGGACGGGTTTTATCGATATTTTATCAAAAAAAAAGAGATATTTTAACACCGAAAAGGACAGTTAATGTTATCAGGAGCCATAATCCCTGATTATGGATCCTTATGTTATTTAATTTATCATGAAAGATGCTATAAGATAAATCTTACCCGACAAGAATACGTTTCTTCTTGTTTCAAGGCTCTGAAATGACAGCAGACAAAGTAGACTTGAAAGAGGGAATTTACTTCGGTCCAGATTGCTCAGATGACCCGGATGTAAAGCCCAGCAATCCTCTGATGGGAGCTAATCAGTTCCCGGATGAGAACGACTTACCCGGATTTGCGGCGACTATAAAGAGTTACATGAAGAATATGTCTTCAGTGGGGTGAGTCGACGCAGTGTTCATTAGAAACGAAGGTTGCAGAACTGAGTTAGATTCTGTAAAGTTCAACACCGTTAAGTTGAGCTCGATATGACGGCGAGAACTTAAAAGACCGCGTTACACAAGAATACTCTATTTTTCTTAAGTGTCCCCCTTTTTCCGTTTTCGCAGTTTCACGCAACCCAAGAATTGTATCATAAATTTGTATCGGAGGACCCCATTCAAATTTTCAGAATTTTATCATGAATTTTAAGGCGTTCATAATTAAAAAGGATTTAGAAAATAGGGTGATTAAGATTCATTAAGTGGAAAATTCATAACACACACCTAAAGAGTTTGCAATCATTCCGAGGTATTCTCGTGGGATGGCTGTCTAACTGAATGCGTCTAACGTTTGGTGTTTTTCATTTTTCACCCTTCTCGTATAAATTCGCACATGACAGCGACCCCGTTTTAGCAGAGATAGTTCACGTTACACTTGATCCTTCCTTAATAATCGTAATTCCCTTCATTTTGTTTAGACATGCTATAATGAAAGGCCTAGCTCTTAGCCTTGAATTGAACGACGATTTCTTCCTGGACAAATTCACCCCAGCCTTCCCCCTGCTAGCCTTATGGCACTACCCACCCGTCCCAGCTGAGTCAGACTCATGGGGAGTAGGACCTCACACGGATTACGGTGTGTTGACGCTGTTGATGCAGGATGACGTAGGAGGGCTTCAGATCGAGACAAAGGATGGGGACTGGATCGATGTCCCTCCTGTTCCAGGTAAAAATTCATAGTTTCTGCTGGAAATTCCTTTACGGCGTAAAATTTTATTTAAACCCAGTAAAATTCAGTCCTCAATGATTCCTACAAAACATCTTCCATTCCTTTTCTTTGTTGTAAGAAGAAAGAGATAAAATACGATTCCTTCGAGTGCAGTCTGCACGATCCGCCCTACGGAAAAACATGGTGGCTGTACATTTTACCACAATATTTTGCGAATGTAACACAGCCAGTAGGCACACAGAAAGTCATCATTTTTTTTACGAAATTCGTCCCTGTACTAACAACATTGTGTATGTTAGCTTTGCAGTTTTTAGAACTTTTCTGTTCGTTTTTATGAGTGTTTTAAAGGTTTTCGTATGCTAAGAATTATGTAATGCACCAGACACCATCTATTTCGGTACGGTCGATTGGGCTTGTGATGTTGAAATTCATTAATTTGGTCTAGTCCAATTTTGATTATCCTGAGATGCATAAAGCTTTCATAGTCACCGGCTTCCTGCCATGTCTTTGTAGTCACTCAATTAAACCATTACCTAATATTTTCAGGGTTCTTTTCGATTCATATTCGGACTAGTGTGTATTAACGGCTAGTGTGCCATAGGCCATTTGAATTTCTCATTGTCCTGTTCACGTTTCTATAGGAACCTTTGTTGTCAACATAGGCGACGTGGTAGAGGCCTGGACCCGAGGACAGTTTCGCGCCACAATGCACCGTGTGAAGAACTCGACATCAAATCACCGAATCTCGGCACCATTCTTTTTCCAGTCAGGACTCGATTGCCTCATTAAATCTCTTGATGATGTTATCTCCTCTGAGAATAATAGTGAGGCATCTAGCGCAAAGCTGGACCTTAACAAACCTTTTATCTTTGGAGAATATGTACTCAGTAAGTTTCAAAAATCTTATGGAAACTACTAGAAAGCCCAAGTGTGCTTCTGTTCGGGTAACAAGTAATTTCATTGGCCAAACTTTTAGAGTGCAAAACAACTCCCTTGTGATATGAGTTTGATTCCCCAAAAGCGATCGAGGAGGGTGGCATGCGTGGAGTGGGACTGGGGTAAAGTGGTTTGAGTCTCGTTTAATTCACGTCATAGTCTTGTTTTCCCTTCCGTTGTTTTAAGGAACGCAGAGCTGAGTAATGCAATGCGCATGTTCGTTGAGTCACCGTGAAATCAATCTTGTTCCCAGAGCCTGCGATCCCATTGGTCAGCACCAAGGATCATTGCTCGTTCCGCTGGACAAGGGTAACGAAGGCTCTGGGGACGAGATTTCCGCGAAATCGGATATTCCAGGATAAAGGTGTCCCTCTAACAGACAGGAATGTGAAGATTAATTCAAACTTAATTTAGAAAGAAAATAAACCTTGCCGCCTAAAAGCATATTGAAAAACCTTACCCTCCCAAAAGCCCATTAGCTAGAAAATCCCTTGGATATTACGGCCATTGTGGCATGCAGCACTAGTGATCATTTGGTGCTTCTTTACGCTCGCTAACGGGAGTGCTTCCTTCTGTTAGATTTAGTTCTCTTGTACTTGTATTATTTTATAGCAAGAGGTTCTGTCTTGCAGTCTAGGAAGTCAGCTTATGACAATTAAAACCCCTTGCGAGGTTTTGAGTAAGAATTGTATTTAGGCTTACACAGTAAACAGCAAAGCGTTTTCTTGCGGGCAACATTCGAGTTTCTTTTAAACACGTCGTACGCTCAAATCTGCTAACGAAATAAATTCTCTGTCATGAGCCATGCATTACTAAAAGGCAGGAATTTACTCGATTTTTCTCTCGACGCTGACTCAGATTTTCTTGTTGTATATACATTAAATTACATTGTTTTGAAATGTAATTCGCTATTTAGAGGATGCGTTCAAGTTTTATGCTTTAGTTTTTACTTTAATTGTGATTTATTACATGTTTAATTCTCTCTCTGGCGAGGCCTCAGACTGAGAAACAGACTAGAAGAAACGGTTAACCAGCCAAAGCGTTACAATGTCCGAAAAATCGTTTCCTTTTTATGTGCGGGGGACGGAAAACCTCCCAAAGAGTGCTCGCTTCACTTAGGTGCTTTCCACTTGTCAGAACTGGCTGGCCCAGTAGATTGGCTATTTCGCAGACTAACGGCATTATTTTCAAGAACTGGCTCCGATGCTAGTCCTTCGAGCTCCCTAGTTCAAACAATTTTCCAAAATGTGCATTTTGAAGAATCTTTAGAGCCAACTCTTCAAAATTTCTCGTTCCATTTTTTCCCATGTTTTTTGCCCAGGATGGTCAGTTCTGAAATGTAAAGCACCCTTAGTTTTGATTGTACAACCCGAAAGAAAATGCTACAATTGTGTTGTAACAAGTGCACGTAAATGAACTGCACATGTATTTTTACCAAGCTTTTTGTTATTGTTGTTTATCTCCATAATTAGCCAGCTGTTAATTGGTATATGTCATTATTTGTTATCATTATCAATAAATCGCTCTTTATCACCATTGCATCGTTGTCGTGTTTTGCAGACTGAGTACTTCATGGTAAGGTACCATATAGTCACCCACATAACCCTAACCCTCCATATAGTCACCTTTACTTTACCATGAATTCTGATATACTTGCAGACTTGATTTTATCAACCTCTCTCTTTGTTTTCTGTCAAGAGATTACTAGGTACCTTTAGATTTGAATAGAAGTACGAGATTGAGTATGAATACGACTTTGGAATTTCAATACAGTCACTTCCCCAAAACTCTCGCTCTTTTCCGGTTGCTTACCAGTAGACAAAGAGACCTGAAGCTATGGCAAGTGATTATCCAAAGCAGAAGTTCTTGTCGTACTCAATCTTGCCGCACTTGTACTCAAATCTGAAGGTCCCTATTGGCCATAATCAATTGAGGGACTTGTTTTGAACCTTGCCATGGAAACAATGGTGCTGCAATTTATGTTGGAAGGGCAGCGACCCTGCACAATCCTTTGTTTTAATGTTCACGCCACAGTTGATAGCTTAGCAGGAACGTTTCTATTGATAAGTTGCTCCAACACATTTCAAAATCCATCGTGGCTTGTGCACGGTCAAGGCCAAAAATGCTAACAAAATTATATAACAAAGAAGTTTGTCAGACTTCATAACCCTTGCCTTTTATTAAGTATGCTTTTGGCTTATTAACCGAGAGAAACTATGACTACAAGCTATTCATAAGCTATTTACCTTTATTTGTGATATATATCATTTCGGTCTCTTATATTTACATAAATACTGTATACCTCAACATATTAAACTCTTCTTTGACATCATTCTTACGTTCACTCATCTGGTAGATTATCTACAAGCTTTGTGTGCTCTTTGATTGGCTGATAAATCACAGACTTGGGTGGTCTGTGGCTTTATTAGGAATACATGTATATACGCATGCATGATTGTGCTCACCGATCTACCAAACGTTGTTCCTTCTATGACGATCGTGACATCATCGCTGCGCAATTAAATTACATCAGTACAATCAGATGATATCCAATAAAAATTTAGTAGCTCAGTAGTGAAAGGACCCAGACAAAAGATATTTAGTGGATAAACCCTGGAAAACCGATCAGTAGCAGTTTGAGAAGTGTTCTATTCGGAACACCTCAACCAAATAACCAAAACTGGTTTAGGGCTGGCTCACACTGGCGACGTAATTGAAAGCGGAGGCGGAATCGGTAAGGAACCTTCGTTCCAGTGTGAACCAAAAAACGGAGAAGGAATCGCAATCGTAAGCTCGACGGAATCGGAATCGCAAGGATCAGAACGTTTCCGATTCCGCTTCTGATTCCGTCGCTTACTATCAAGTGTGAACTGGTAGATCGGAACCGTAAGCGCAAGCAGAAGAATCAACCAATCACATAGCTCATTCCCAATCCCTTTACATGGAGATTTAGAATGGAAAACATGGCGGCTTTCCGCCATTTTGAGTGAAAGCGAGGCTTCCGTTTCTGCTTCCGTCGTATTGATTCACACTTGGTCAGAAGATTTTTCTGATTCCGTTTCCGATCCCGCTTCCACTTCTGTCGCTTGTAAGAACAGCCTTATTCAAACGGTTCATCCTAATGGATGCGACCTAAGTCGAGAAACTTGTCAAACTTAATCATTTCTGATGACGTAGACGAGTCAGATGTAGCCTCTGATTGGTCAAATTAAAACTATTGAACTCAATACCATTGAATTCGATACCATTGAATTAATACCTATCATCCTCTCTTGAAAACAGTTAGGAGCATTATTACTGTAGGCTCTGTAGGCTTGGAAAGATTCTGTCGGCAGAATTTCGAGCATAATTCGTCAATTGCGGCATTGAGCATTCTGCCGACAGAATACTGCATTTCTGAACAAATTGATTTGAGCAGTATACGGAAAGATATACATAACAGTTAAAAAAAAAATTAAAAAAATAGTAATAAAAACAAAACAAGTTCAAATTGCTTAACATTGTGTTAAAAAATATGGTTGTGTTTCGCATCTCGCATGACGTACGTACACTGACTGAAACGCGCCCAATTAGTTATCCTAAACCAAGCCGTATTACAAAAAGATAATGTCAGCTACAGCTCAGGTAGCTAGTATTGTGCTGCTACATTTGTTAACATTGTGCCGAGCAGAATTTTGAGCAGAAAACGCAATTTTACGGGCATGGCAAACAGGTATACTTATGAGACGATTTACGAGCACAATTTATCCAAGCCTAAGCATTAATCAGATGTAGGAAGCACTATGTAATCAGTGTAAATTATTGCGCTCGTCCCGTGGACGATACCGCAAGCAAACGTGGAAGCGCTAAGAGACGTGGTTTGTTTTGTTTTTCTTCCCTTTGGCTGTTTTTGTTTTAGGCACTTAAACCAGTTCCCAAATTAACGTTACGCCTGTGGCATCAGCTGAAATGAAGTTTCTTCCGGCGAAGCAGCAAGCCAGGATTGCTCCCTCGTGTTGATTTGGCCTGCAAAACAAGAGCTAAAGTCAAATGGGCCTAACTGGCATTTTTATAGAAAGTAGAGGGAATGAATGGTTCAGCAGAGATATCCCACTCATTCGTAATCCATCTCAATGTTACTCCTCCCCGTTCCTGTTCCACTGCCAGGTATCCCTCAGAAAAGCATTTCGTTTTTCAGGTATAGCTGAAAAATAAGCCCAGTTGACCGTTTTGACTACCAAAATCAAACCGACCATTCAAATGAAAGCTGTCGAGGAGTACTTTCCTATGGTGCTACTTTTGAGTTTACAGATGATCGAAATCCTAGTGAGAATACTCAAACAACAACCACTGACAAATACTTTTACTTTTCTATTCTACTATTTGTTATGTTCTACGTTTGTAGACTGTTTCCGAAACTTATCCAGTTGTCTCAAGCGACTGTTGTGTTGCTACAATTCCTCTTCACCTTTGACTATTTGACTAGGATTCCCGCGTGTGACGCCCGCGCGCGTTTCTTATCAGTTCCCTACCTGTTGGGCCAGGTGCTCCAACTGTTCTGCTCCACAGAGTCCCAAATGTTGACTGTCACGTCAGAGGCCACACCCACAATGTACCTTCCATCCGGGATAAACGAAATAGCCTGCATAAAGAGCAACGTAAAGTATGTTATCATTAAACTTTGTGTTCTAGGGTAGACTTGTCATGCAGCTCTTCTTTTTAAGTAGCTAGATTTGTTTAAATAAAAAAAAGAATTTGAAAGTGAATTTTTTCTAATATCTAACCTTAAGCTGCTTGTCAGTGCTTCTAATATCCACACTGTTCTCGGCCTCATATTTTTGACCATGCATGGTCCAAACGGAAGTCCTGTTGCCAGCCAAAGTTGCAAACACTGGATCCACTGGCGAGAAAATTACGCTCTTGACAGGTGCGGTGAATCCGTTTAGTGTACACACGCAGCCCCAATCGTTTTCTTTTCTCCACGCGCGGATTGTCCTGTCATCTGATCCTGTCAAAGCCACGGCACTATCCGGAGAAAATTGAACCACATTCACTGGCCCCGTGTGCCCCGAAAGTTGTTTAACCTCGCCCCCTGGGACAAACTCCCCGGCCCCCGGGCGTATCTTGTACAGCCGAGCGGTATTATCGCGCGAAGCAGACGCGAGGAATTTTCCATCTTTGGAGAAGGCGCAAAAAAGGACTGCATCTGAATGCAACTCTGATAATACAAAATTACAGAATTAGAAAGTTAAGTTTACGCCTAGAGCAGTTTTTCATTAATACAAATACGAAAATGCCATATCGATCATTTTATTTAAGAAGTACCAATCAGTTGATGACATTTGTTGCCTGTCATATTTTTTGGCCCATTATCAGGTTCAAAGAGAGAGAATAGGGGACGAGTCATTATATTTTTGTATTTGCCGCTGTATTTTTATGACCCGCTCTTCATTCAATAGTTTATTACAATCATCATTCCTCATAACGTAAATGTACTCTAGTATACTTTTATCTTAATTCGGAAAAGGGACGAAGTGTATCGCTACAAGTTAACATGATAGCTGTCATTATAGTTGAGCCTAAGGTGAAACATATATTTTTTGTGAAAAAAATGTGATGCCAATTGAATAAATTTTCCAGTGTATACCTGTGTCACTAGCTAAAATTATACAAACAACTTTATAGAGAGATCTAGATTAGAATAATGTTCAGGGCAAACGGCAAACTGCAGAATGACCACGTGACCATGGGCTGTTTTCATGGCGGGAGGAAGATCCTAGCATTAGGAAGATCAGACTGAAGGCGGAGAAACTTTTCGTTTGTTTTACATGCAGAAATTTCGGCCAAAGTGGTTACCAAGTGGAGAAGGAAAAGAAGGATAACTGTCGGCCTTGAGCAGCTGAACGCCCGGCTAACGCTATGTTTTTTCTTTTTGTCCCTAGTACTAGGATCTTCCGAGCGAAAGTAGTTTACATGGAGCTAGGATCTTCCTAGTCCTAGGATCTTCCTATCTCTCAGCTAGGAAGTTCCTATCTCTAGGAAGATCCTAGCGCTAGGGCCAAGTACAACTTTTTGAATGTGAACTGAATAGAGAAAACATATGGCGCTAGGATGATCCGCCCTCTAGGATCTTCCTGGTGCTAGGATCTTCCTACATCCATGTAAACAGCTCCTATCTTGCCGCGCGATGTTTTCAGTTTCTCAGTAATTGAATAGTTTCGGGCTATCGTAAAGGGTAGGATTATTTTGCGCTTTGTTCCGTCTATGTACTTATTTTATCAAGAAAACATAAACGCGAATCTCACGTTTGCAGTTGGCCGTAAACGCGATTCTAAATCTCTCTTAATATATTTTTTGTTTTTGTTTAAAAGACATTCAGCGTGGTGAAAGGAACAGACCAACGCAGAATGATTCAGTTAATTACCTCGTGCGCGCGTATATGCCAAACCGCTATAATGCAGTAATACTAAGTTTCCATTTCTAGGTGTGAATACAGGTAATTTAAGAAAGTGTTAATTTTTCGTGGTTTGAAAACTGAGCCTGAATCTGATTATCATGGCATTTTGCGAAAAGTTTGTACGGTCTTTTAAATGGCTGTTCGAGCTGGTCGCCGCAAAATTCATCCAAGTAACCGAGAACAAACATTTAGCCGATGTGTGTAGATGTTATATTTAGTCAATCAGACGACAAAGCAAACTCGTGACAGTGTATTATTTCAGCTATTGCTGAATCTCAGATATGCAAATTTTAAACTCTTCAAGATTTTTGTTCAAATCATTAATATTTCATGTGGAATTTATTTGAACAGGTGTCTGTCACTTGGCTAATATTTCGTCTTAAATACAAGCGACAAGTAAAGCCATAGCAAACATTATATTATTTGTGGAAAATTAAACTGCTTATTTTTGCCACGGCTATTCGCTCTGCCCTGGGATGCGACTATTAGCAAAAAGAAATGAAGAAACCTGTCAGTCGCTCATTTGCATTAGCAGAACAATCCAAAATGAAATGATGACAGCTTCCGCCAAAGAACGAAAATTTAGGGAGGGCCAAGAAAAATACAAAAGCTCAGTTTACTATAATGCCTGTGAAAATTGTCGCTACTTTTTTTTTTTTTTGCTGCCGTGAAAACGTTGTATTTCGTCGTGGAAACAATTTGTGTTATGGCTTGAAAATTTTAACGCAAATTTACCGTCTCTGACACAATAGAAAGCACGTTAGCATATCGCCGAATGCATTTTCACCAAAGCCACGTTTGCGGTTCCGAAATTTCATTAAACTTCCATGTAAACTTTCTTATGAATCGAAGTTCAATGTGGACAACACCCACGAAAAAAAAAATAAAAAATATATATAACTATCGCCTTTGTAGGTGAATTAATACTTGTTTCCTCCTGTGCCTGTGTATTAAATATCTATCTTTAATTGCGAAAGTATCGGCAAAGAAAAGATAACTTAGAAAAGTCAAGATTTTTCGTAGACAAGAAAGACAATACTTTAATCGATAATAAAACTAATGATAGCTTACCTAAACGTGAAGCACGCTTTCCAGTGTCATAATTCCAAAGTATCACTTTCTTGTCGCGGGAAGATGAAGCTAAAATAGGCCCAATCGAACAGAACGAACAAGATGTCACCTCTTCGGTATGGCCGCCTTTTAGAGTTTTTAAAATCTGTCCAGTTGCTATTGTCCAGATAATGATTTTTCCATCAGTTGAGCAGGTAGCAAGGATCTTTTCTCTCGGATCGACGGTACAGTGCATTATGGCTCCGTCGTGTCCCTGAAGGCGATGAAGCAATCGCTTCTCAAATGGGGAAGAACTATTATAGCTCCGAGCAGACATGTCCGTCAACGGTGTGCAGCTTTCCCCTGAAAAATAAGTGATACCACAGTCAGGTTTTTGTCGCCCAACCAGACTATTTTTGAAGCTTTACTGTAGCCCTGAATCACTCGATTTGTGTTCCAACCTGCCAGAATTGTTTTTGTCTAACCCACAACAGCAATTTTATGCAAATTTAATGTCGGAAGTCAAAAGTTTATTGTTTGTGGTAATTATTCAAACGACAGACGTCCATTGATGACACGTGTTGTCACGGTCTTACTGAATCACCGGCAGTAGGTACTTTTCGTGACAAAATTTACTATTAAAACAAAAGAATAATCAAGATTGAATCTACAAGAAAATATACAATGTTTTCAGTTTCAAAGCTTATAAAAAATGTCATTAAAAAGATAAAAGAACTACTATCCTTAAATTTGCTTCAGTCAGGCTGGTACAAAGATCAAGGGTCTTCTAGAATGCTGTTTTTCCTTTCAACTGCGAAATTAATTCGCAATTGAAACGACGCCTTCTCCGTGCGATAGAAAACAATTTGTATGGTGTTAATTTATATGAAAAGAGATGAAACAATTTTTAACACCTTTCAGAAAAAGAACGATTTAAGCTCTTTGTTCTTTTCTGCGGAACGCGTCCACCAACAGACACGTATAGTAGCAGTACCGAGATGTTGACAATTGACCACACTTCAGATTCACGTATTTTTTGAAAGTAAAACATTATTTTAGTTTTGCTTTATGCCTTGTATGATTTTCCAAACAGAACGGTGCAAAAAACACAACATACCTTTGTCAACGAAAAACAGAGAACGAGGCTTCGGTCTATCGTGCTTTAAACAGCAGGCACAGGGAATCTGACGCAGAAGGCCGCTGCGATAACTGCGCAAATATTATCGTTTTGTGGAAAAGATTTCACTGTGATATACACGTCAATCAAACATTTAATTTCCTTTCAACTAAATGAACGTTTGATAACTGGGCCGGGGGTTGCACGTTGCACATTAACTTTAAAAAACACAGACGGGTCAGATTTTCTGCTGACGGAATATATGAATGCATCTGTTATCTGAAACAGAGTTTCTCTTCACGTGTTAACTTTGCTTCCAGTTATTTTTAAAAATTTATTCACATTATGTGGTTGTTATTGCTTTTATTTAACTTCGCTTATATCACGCAGTAGTGACATAGAATGCAGGAGTGTTTATGCGGTATCATTATCAAAAGTTTGTTTGCTGCTGAAAAAAAAAACCAACAAATGTTTTTACAATGATATGACATCTGGTTAAGGCAGTGGATAGAGCACATTTTATTTTTTTCTGACGCTAGTATTAATTGCTTGCTGACAACGCGTTTACTAGAATAGTGCAGTGTTTTCGGATGTTTAAAAGTTGAAATAAAAAAGAGTCAGGTAAAAACTTCACCACTTCTGTTTGATAAAGGGCTTATTGGCGTGCATGTCAAACAGTTACTATACCGGCAAGTGTGTGTGGAAAATATTTGCGCATGACTTGATAGCAGTCAGCACGTTCCCGCTGTTTACCGGGCTAGCGCAACGCGACAAAAACATGTAATTCAGAAGTCGATTCAGCCCACAACCAGACCAGGTGTTGTAAAACCAAATCCTCGTGATTTAACGAAGATCTACTACTATAGCCACGATATACAGGCTGGTAAAAACCTGAGAAACATTATGTTACCAACAATATAGCCTGCGTAGCAGTCGTTTCCGTTTCCTTCAAGCCAAGCGGGGTAAGCGAGCGAGGGCATTGGGCAAAAAGGAGCAAAAAAAGTAGGAGCGGGAGGGGGGGAGGGGCCCGTCCCCCCCCCCCCCGCTCCTACTTTTTTGCTCCTTTTTGCCCAATGCCCTCGTGCGCTTGCCCCGCTTGGCTTGAAGGAAACGGAAACGACTGCTACGCAGGCTACTCAATTTCTAAAGAGACCGCAACCACTTTTTAGGCCAGAAATTATACATTTCTGTTTCCGGTAAGCAACCACCCAACATTATCACGTATGATCGTTAGTAAATCATTACCTAGAATTGACAAAAGTTCAATTTTTAATGACGCTTCCCCGGACTGCTGACAGATAATAACAGTTTACAGACAGAGAAGATGGCTCTAATATTAGATCTGTAGGTAAACGGGACAGATCTGTTCCTAAATGTTTCATCAGAAGAATGAATAAATGTGAAAAAATCAAATAAATTAGTTTCTATTTGCCTAATTTAGCTACTAAGGTAAAATTATGCTTCTTTTGTTGATCTTTCCCGTAAGCGACCACCTCCCGTAAGCGACCACTTTGTCGTGCCCCAAGGGTGGTCGCTTACCGGAGAGTTGACTAGATATGGTAGAGCCACACCTTCGAATATCCCTTTGAAATGTCTTTGCAAATTTTAGACAATCTTTAAAATGTTAAGACAATGACCACAATATTTAGAAGACCTCGGTAGCTGTTGGTAGAACTTGAGCTTCTTTGGCGGAGAGCGGCAAAATAAGGAGCGCCACAAGCGGGTAAATCACGCGAGCGCGCGTATCCTCGCGGGAGACAATTTTTGCGTGAGTTCGCGTGTATCTCTTTCTTTCTTTCTCTCTTGTACTCGCAACTCTTAACCGTTTTTCTCCCCTCTCGCCCTTATTTTATTTTATTTTATTTTTTCCTCTTTGTGTTACGCTGAAGCTGCCGGTAATGTATTCTCGGTTTTTCACTGTCACGCCATTGAAAAAAAAAATCGAAACCATTCCATGAATGAAGTCAAGAAATTGACATGGTATAGAGGATAAATAAATAAGGCATCTGTCTAAGTGTCAGGTCTATGCGGCATTCCGTACTCGAGGTATTTGACAAAATGTTCCACATAAATTTATAGAGCTTAGTATGGAGACGCCATGTTTGTGTCCCTCTGAGGGGCACAAACATGGCGGCCGGAAATACGAAAAAACATCTGAAGTTCACTTTTGCCAGAAAAGAGGTTTGTTTGCCCTTGTGAATTTTCGAATGTTTAGATTAATATTTCTCCTCAAATTTAAATTGTTTAGAATGCTGAAAATCACCCGAAGAGTCATTTTTAAGATACGGAAAAGCTCTGTCACGGCCGTCCTCCTTATGTCACGCACGATGGAAACTCGGAAATTGAAACTGTTCTATTTTCAAAAGGAAGCACGACATCGAGCTAAGAAATTGTGAACAGACATATTTTTAGGTTTACTTTCCTTGAATGAAGGTAAAAATTTTGTAGGCCTCCCAGTTTTGAATTCTAGAATTTGGTGACGTCACGTGAAAACCAAGAATAGTTAAAATAGAGCGCTTGGGTGATCTTAAACCATTCTCTAACATTATTGCATTGCACTTAAAATTTATCAAACATACATTATCTCATTTACTTGTCACAGCGCGCGATAAGCGAACGAAAAGTAATGAAATAAAAGCTGTTTGTCAGATTGCAAAACAGGCAATCTGACGCAATATAACCCTTTCTTTTCTCACAGATAACCTTTGTGACCTCCTACGTCTTATAAATAGTTTGATTTATCGGCGTACACAATCTAGACTCTAATAATAAATTAATAATAATAGACTCTGTTATATATTATATTACTTCGATCCAAGTGCACTGTGGGTTTTACGTGACAATGAATCATCCTGGCGGATGCCGACTTTGGATTTCTCGTAATTTTTCGCGAACCTGCGCGTGATCTATTCTTGAACTGTGTACACGATAATGATATCATATGGTTGAGCATAAACTCCAATATTTAGCATTCCATAGAAGTGAAGTGCGTGATAGCCAACACGGAATATACGAAAACATAAGCAGGAAAATTTTATATTTCTTGGTATCTCGACTTTATGGTGGAAACTCAGTAACATAAATGGTATACTGAATAAGCTTTCGGCTAATTTGTTTTGTATATGTAGGATGGGTTTATTGCAAATTTTTCACTTATACATACACCCTGCATCACACGATAGTCCGTAATTACAATTGCCTGACTATCATCGCTCGCTCACAGTCGGATTCCCGCGATGTTTGATTAGTAACGAAGGAAAATCGTGTAATGACACAGAGCAGAGTTAATATAAAAGCAAATAATCCTAAAGCTAAATTCTTTACTCACTTTTTGAGTCCGTTATCTCAGCTGTTTTCCGCTTTGCCCAACAACACTTCATAATGCTAAACACTTTAGTTGATTAGAGACGGTAGGGACGATATTTACACAACCTTTTCGTGATTTCCTGACGAAGAGACAATGAAAGATTTTCCTTTAGAACGTAATTAGTTCTTCTCTCCGAAACTGAAAATTCTAGTAGCATTTAAATCCTACGACACAGCGTCAAAAACAGGTAACCTACGACTTGTAGTTCAACGCGTGACGAAATAAACAAATATTTTCTTTATGGTTCATTTGCCGTTTCCGGTAGTCACGCCTAAGACGAAAACAGCTATCAATTCGGGCGTGTTCACACGGGGACTGACCCCAATGGATCCTGTCCGGATCGGGTCTGTTTACGTTTAAGTAGCATCCAAGCTCGCTGCACCTGCTGGTACCGGAACGAACCTGACAAGGTGTTTATGCGGTGCTGGTTTCATTTGTGGCTGGCCGGAACAGTGTTAAGGAGCGGGTTGGGAGCGGATACCCGGGACCAAAGCGCAGCAAAAGGGGTATATCTGGTCGAATTTTTGGATTGGATCGGTCCATTTACTTATTTTGTTCCTATGACAGAATATATTTTTATGGTGATCCTATGCGAAAAATTTGGCTGATTCAATTAGTAAGAATATTCCTTGTTGTCTGTTTCAAGTGTCTAAAAAGTTCGTACAACAATAAAAATGTCTTATAGGGGAAGAACTATGGGGACCGAGTAAAGGTAAGGACCCCCTGAAAGACACGATGGCTGCTCTGTCTTAAGTTGGGAGAAAGAGAATTCCATAATTTGGCCCTTAATCTACTAATTTCATAATTTGGTACAGCAGGCAAAGCAGTGGGTTACTGCAGGAGCCCATGGGCTCGTGGTTACTAGTACTGACACTAACTTCCTCAGAGTTCTGTGAGTGTTTGAGCCAGCACGATTAGCGACCAGCGGCTAAACCATTGGCAACCAAAACAAACATGGCGGAGACCATTTTAGTTGACAAGTTTAACTCATTGCAACGTTCCAAAGCTTGATCAAAACTGTATTTGGTGAATATTATCTATCATTTAACAAGATGTCTTCAACGGGGACAATTCTCTGTGAATGTACAGAGGTTTATAATATTCTTAATCAGGTTGGTTTTGTTGGGTTCCTTTCTACGTTTTTTTCATATAACTCAATTATGCCTGTTTGAATTTGCGTTTGCTGCAATGCATTGCTGCAGAGAATGCTGTGTATATATAGATCAGGATTTTTCAGGCATTATTCGATGGTTGTGAGGGTCTCGTGATCAGGTGATCCTCAGGGAAAATGAGTCCGCCGCATAATATAAAATACTAACTTCCTCAAACGTTCCACAAATATTCACTTGACTCTGAAGATGACATCCGCTCAGGTTGTCGAAACGTCAGTCAAAGGCACCCCAAACATTCCTTCTCAGGACTATACTCACGCGGATGATCATAATTTACGTACTTATAACTTCCGAGTCAAATTTGAAAAAATGCGTAGCTAGAACTAGTAGCTTTGCAACTCCTTTACCATGATGCGCAAATCAAGAGAGTTGAATCATGATGAATGAATCATAACAGGCGAGTCATGGCGAGTAAATCGTGTTGGAAAAATTTGAGTGTGTACGCTACAGTAAAATTACGTGAGTTTATATGCTAGGTATGAAGTACCAAGTTGTGGTGAAATTTCATTTGCCAATTAAAAATAATTAACAATTATTCACCGGAGTGGAGGTGAATAGTGGTGGATATTTACCGAGCCGCAAATCCACCACTTTCATCGACACTAAGGTGAATAATTGTTTTAGTATATACCACACAAGCTGAATAACTAGCGGGCCAAAATTCCTTATTTTTGACAGTATTTCTGACAAAATATGGTGGAAAATTTTAAAATCTCGCGCGCCGCATGGTAAGCGATTTCTTGTTGTAGAAAGTTCCGTCTCGCTTTCTAGCGAACAATTAAAACTTTTTGAGACACTTGTTTAGTTGCTAAGGTGTCATTTCTTTAATTGTTGTGTGAAATTTGTCTTGATTTTGAAACCATGCTCCAAAACATTAGATGTTTCATTGTCTACATTGTAAATATAGTGCTCGGCAGTTTTCGTAAACAAGGCATTGTAGTTTCGATTCATTTCCCCCTTAGAATGTGAGGTTGGAAAGATTAAACAACTTACCATTTAATACCGTCAAACTAAACTTTGTTGCCATTTTTGTATTTTTTGTAACAGCTGCCTTGTTTATCTAAATAAATTCCCCTTTAGTGACGGTGGCGAAACGGGAAGCTATCTTGTTTCTCTTCGGTTGCTCGGAGGTGAATAGTACTTGGCTAATCACCTCCAAGCTAGCCTAGCCAGTTTACAGAGTATGGCAGAACTCAACACGCGCGATCTCATCCATGCAGATGCTTTTTCTGAAAATTCATGCAAGCACTTGTCATGCTCTGCAGACTGTACCATGTCCCATGTCGGTTATATATAAAAATGTGACATGTAAAGCCTAACTCGCATATCTTGTCTGAAATAATTTTGGGGTTTTCTCATCTGGCTAGGCTGGACAGTATCCAAGGTTGAGTGATCCTAATTATCTTCTCCTTTTAGGTAAGAATACTATTGTCCAACTTGTTGTTCATTCTGAATCTCCCACTACAGAAACTGTGGAAGACAAGTAAGGGATTGTGGGATCATTAATTGGATAGATGGATGAAACTCGTGCAAATGAATAAAATTTAATGTATTTTTTTGGCATTTTCTCAGGGTAGTGACTAGCTCTTGTTAAATACAATTCATCTAGTATTCCAATAGTATTTCCTATATAACCGACTGCTGAGAAATGCACTTATTCTTCGCGACAATTTCCATCTGTCTATCCAAGTGATCCCATAAGAACTCACTCATACAAGACTCCCCATAGTTTCTTGAGTGGGGAATTGCAAATTCTGTGTTGAAAAGAAAAAAACATTGATGCCATATCAAAAGGCACCTGAAAGATTAGCAAACCTACAAATTAGAGTCTAATAACCCTTTTACTTCCATGATCTGAATGTTAATTCTCCTGACTGACTGCCATGCATTTCTGTTTAAAGTTAGTTCACAGAATTTGGTGTTACATCAAACATTATATCATCTAGTTTATGATTTTCTTTATTCTCATCACCTGTCTGGTTGATAATGTAACGAGAAATTACATATTGATCACTCCTGGGAGTGATAAGGTTAAACATTCCCTGGAGGAAAAGATACAGCCATGGCAAAAACAGTGATTCATGCGAAAACGTTATTATTTTATTCTTGGATTTTTAATACATATTGGCGTCTTGGAAGTTTATTTGCTCCACTTTTTTAGGGCACATGTTAAAAAAATGCTTCAAGAAAATAACACCTGTCAAGTTGAACTGACACAATTTATTTTATTAAAATTTATTTTGAACTAACTAATTTTGTGGAGCATTAATATTTTAGTTAATACAGTGCATCTGCAAAAAGTGGTCTGAACACTAAGATGTATAATTCCTGGAATTGTACAATATTATTCTCCCATTTCCTTACTAAGGAAATACACAATGAACTTGTGCGACCTAACATTTCCTCACTTAAAGTGCCCCTGGGATGAAAATTTCATTTTCCATCTTTTTGCATTTTTGTGTAGAATATGACCTTCTTACTCATGTTACCAAATTTCAATCCTTTACGGCGATTAGAAGTATTTTTTTTAGCTTTTTATTCGAGATTTCACGGCCGCCATTACTTGGCCTTGTTTCGGAAGTTAAGGCTCAAATTACAGGAAGTGACGTCATTGGCTCAACACGAAAAATTCCACATGGCTAATTTTCATATGGATTGTACTTCATAAACTGTATTCTGCTGTTATTTAGTTCGCAACAGCAGAATAACACAACATTCATTAATTCCCGGAATGTTTGTTGTGTTGGGAAAAATTTCTAGCCAATCATAATTATATGAGATGAGTAAACTGCAAACTGTAATGGAAATATTTTTGTTGTTTGTATATATGTTCTTGCAGTAATTGATTTAGCATCTGATTGGTGTAAAAAGGCATGCTTTGTATCTGTCTTTTGCAGATACAAGGGAAAGGCAGGACTACAATGAAAGCCATGTAATAACTGCAAAATTTGCTCCAAGGGTGAGTCGACACAGAATGTTTTCAATAAAAATATTGTGTACCACAGAATGAAAGAAATTTGTTTTCATGTTTGCTTTATGTTCAGAATGACATCGGTGCATTCACAGTTCCCCATGATGCTGAGCTGGAGACAAAGGAACATGTTGTGGTTTATGACAGCAACACAAGTTCACTTAAAGACAAAAGTGAGTCACTTTTTCTGGTTTGACAACTATGATCATAATTTAATATTTTTGAAGAGAAAAACGGTGCAGATTAAGTTTGGCCAAGTAAAACAGGGATGGAGCTGTGTTCAGTTTTTTCATAAGCACAGAGCACATTGCATTCTTCGACTCATACCTCACAAATTATGCACTTTGCTGGATAAGAACTAAAATTTTTTTAATACTATTCTCTTTCAGATAGCACAGCTCTGTCTTGTGCAAAGCTCATGTGGGAGATGGGAAGCAAGAATTCTGTTAAAATTATTAAAGGTAGAAAATTATGTTTTAGCATTTTTGTAACTCAACTTTTACTCCAGTTAGCACTGAATGTATTTTTAACATTTTAATGCCAATCTTGTTTCTAGGTGGATATGAGGAGTTTTCAGCACTGTACCCATTCCACCGTACTAAGAAGATCATCTACATGCCAAGGGTAATCAGGACTGAGCTTCTTTTTCAGCCAAATCTTTTTTCTTGATCTTCTTGGGTGGGAGGAATCAGTTTCCTTATGGTGATAACTGATAAGTATGAAGGACTGAAAACAGGGAACCAAACAAAAAATATTTGACTGTTTTGCTGTTTACATCACTTAGCCCTACCTCATTTTAATCTGCATGCTCACATTTCAGTTCAATTAAAGACGCCTATGGGCATTTATGCTGGCGGAGTTAGTGTATGCATGTTATTAGCGTTAAGTGTAGGTGGAAACGTGTTCTTCTGTCACAATTGAGCTAATGGAATAGTTTGAGTCACAAAGATAGCATGGTGTTGTTTCAGTATCCTTGCGTTATGCTACTTGTCGTCACACCGCAAATTACTTAACGATAACGCAATGACCACACTCATACAGGCCTGACTCACATTTTATTGTGGTTATGTAATGCCAGTAAGTGTAAGATTACAAAGTGTCCTCATTTCACTGTGGACTACAGACAATGGATTCTGATTGGCCAGTCTTTGCTGAAGACAGTACAGTAGAGACAAAAATATCCCCTCTAGGGGAGAAGGGTTTTTTAATCCAGGTCTAATGAATAATTTAATATGCACATTTGTCACTACGATGAAGATGATGACAAAGAAACTGACCAAAATTTTAACGAGGTCGCCCCAGGCCTCCCGTGTAATTATCATTATGCTAATTAGTGGTTTAAAAAAATGCAAGGTTTCAAAGATATGGAACTGAGGCATAAATTATTGGCTTTGTTGATAAAAGAAGTTATGTGCTGATCACTGTACATACTGGAGCTTTAATAGGTTTAAGTACATGTGTAAACAATGTAAAATCATAAATATTTGATTCCTAATCAACAGGAGTTGGATGTGATTGACACCTACCCATTGGAGATAATTCCTGGTTTCCTCTATATAGCAACATTCCAACAGTCCCAGGACCGCAGGATGATAAAGGATCTCAAAGTCAAAGCAAATGTGATTGTTGCGAAAGAAAATGACACAATGTAAGTCTCTTTTTCACTCCTCTACAGGAATGCAGTTTGTGTAATAAGTGTTTGAGATCTTAAAATACATTTACTAGAAATCTGTTTACTATTTAAAGAAAAAACAAACACGGCAGTTTGTTGAACTCCATAAACTGGATGTGGGTTCATCACATGGCACAGTTATACAGGACACTTTGATATACCACCAGAAATTGTATTCAGTATGTGGGACCGTTCTTTCCTGGACTAAATTTAATTTGCAGCATTAAATTTCCATGGATACACTCCTCCCTCCCCCCCCCCCCCCAAAAAAAAAACGTCTTTACTGTACAAAAAATTGGCAGTTTTATTTCCTAAGGTCGCTGGACCAAGCATCTGGATCAAGATAATGTTACGATAAATGGAAAACACAAAGAGAGGTCTGAAGACTTTACGTTGGAAAATTAAATTACAAGTTACCGTATTTATTATATCTCTTAGTTAGTACGCGTGGTGTGATTGGTCAATTTTGCGGCCGTATTTCACTATACGGCCTGCTAGTTTCCGTTTCCTTTCCTCAGAGATATAATAAATATCTTAGGCCCTGTTCAGACTAGGTGCCCGTGCCAGAGCTCTGTGCCCGGGCACTAAAAAGGACGTTGTTCAGACTCCTTGGTGCCCAAGGAGCAATCGTGTTCTCCTTCTTCAATTTAGCGCCCGCCATTATGTTTGCTGTATCGCAAGGAGGCATGAGGGAAAAACGTGGGAACTGACAAAATCCTGTTCACACCAGTGCCCGTGCCCAGGAACGGTGCCCGAGTACTACCTTTGGAGGTAGTGCCTGTACCCGGGCACGGTGCCCAGATTTTTGCTCGGACACCGACAAAAAGCTCTGTTCAGACTAGTGCCCGTGCCCGAGAACCGGGAACGGGCACCTAGTCTGAACGGGGCCTTACTTACCTCGTTTTCTCGGTACGTAATGTAAGTTACGGATCCTAGGTTTTTCCCGTTGATTTATGGCGGGAAAAAACTCGGTCCGTAACTTACAGTGCGGACATCGAATTCGGTTAATAAGAGGTAAACGAATACCTCTGATAGCATAATTTACTCGGGTTGGGTGGCATGTGTTAAACGTTCTTGGTCTCCTGTCTACAGGCTAACATAAAATTTGCCACAAATATGTTTGCTTGTTTGATTTTAATTCAGTTAGCTTTCAGTTGAAACTATTCATCGGTCACGTTTTTTGTTGGTGTAGATTTTGTCCGGACAGTATGACACTCGGGCGAGATGACAAGAGAGTTGCGCAAGTGCTATCTGTACCAGTCGAGGATAATAGGGAGGAGGATCTTTACTCACGTCTAACAGACATTGTTAATTTTATTGGTAAGACACAAGGCTGAATGAAAGCTTTTGAGTTTTGTTATAGAGGCAGAGGTTTTGGAGGTTAGTTAAGCATATACATGTAGCTTAATACATTTAGCAAACTTGTACAGTGACACCCGGTTAATACGGGTTAATACGGTAATACGAAAACTTTATTTAAGGACTGCGATGGAAGGGTAAAACACAGGAAGAAAGGCATACATGTCACATTTCACGCTATTTTGCTACTATTTTTTAGGAATAAAATCTGTCATTATTTGAACAGGGTACAACGTCTACAATGAAAATAGACAGTGCGCAGATAACCAGTGTCCGTAAAGCGGGGTTGACGATATATGAGGATTTGTCATTCGGGACACAGAAAAGTGTTCGTTGTCAGCATTAACCCGTGACCGTATTATTAGCGGGTTAATTTTAGATAAAACATATTTGCGGGTGTCCGTAGAGCGGGGCTCCATTGTAGATGTATTTCAATACAAGCGTACACCCGTGACATTGCACCAAACTAACAGGAATTGCTGTTTTTCAAGTTAGTGGTTTATTACAATAATTATTATAATAATTGTGAAATCAACCAAAGTTATCGTAGAGTTATCCTTGTGACCAGACATATACAATACAATAAACCAACCGGGGGCCAGTTGTTCAAAGGTCGGATAACTTTATCCTGTGGATAAGTCACTATCCAACAGTTGCAATCTGTTCAAAGATTTCAGTATTTTCTCTTGTACAAGCGAATATGCACACTATAACCAGAGTTAAGTTTGGGAGTCAGTGTACGAAAACCTTGGACAACGTTTAACGTGAAGTATATTTTAGACCCTGTATAGTGCCTTATCCAGCGGATAAAGTTATCCAGCCTTTGAACAACTCAGTGGGGCCAGAACTCTAAACTAATGCAAGAAAATAGCGTCAAGTACGGGGGGGGGGGGGGGGAGGGAGGGTGCACACGTGCGAGCAAGTCACGTTTGATTTTGGCTGGACTTCCAATCGTTTTAGATGTTTGCGCAAGTTTTTTTTATTAATTACACAGCGCTGAAAATCAATTTAACCACGGAAAAAATTGGCTCTAAATATGAGGGACATGTAAGCGACCTGAAAACGTGTAACTAATGACAACCGAAAAGCGCGGGAAACTTACCGTTGCAAAGCGCGGGAAATCGCCAAGTCATGACTCTTCTGGGAACTAGGAGTTTAGTGTTCTTAGATTCTGTTATCACTTTAAAGATATTTTAGCTCCTTTGTCTCGATCTACAGCCTATCTTTGTTGCATTGCCTTCTAGATGATCACCAAACTAAAGATGGCCGAACAGTTCTGCTAAGTTCGACGTTGGGCATAAGCCGCAGTGTGTCGGTAGCAATAGCTTATTACATGTGGAATAAAAAAGTGTCTCTGAAGGTAAGTGTTGTTAGCCTAGTGAAATATTTTTCTTTACAATTTACATCTTGAGTGACTCGTTTATAAAAACTTTGAAGCCGCTGCGAAAGTTCACAATTCAAGAATATGCTATGACCGTACTCAAGGCGAAAGTTTCAATGGTTCGGGGATGATTTCTTGCATCACGCCTTGTCGTTTACTTACTATTAATAGGCTCCTTTCGAAATATTAAAATTCAACGTGTTATCGTGGTCCAGAGACACGAAAAACAGAAATGATTAAACGTGTGGTTATTCAATTTTTTTTGTGTGTCTTCTTGGCCTTGTTGGCAAACTGAATTTTAATATATTGATGGGGGCGTATTGCACACACTCCATAGATCAGTTACAAACTCCTAGGTTGCCTTTAAAAGACTTGAACGAGAAAGGGATCGTTTGGGTAGACAGACGGGCATCGCGTGGACGAACAAACACATCTTTCGGCATTTTCTCGAGGTAGCGTAGCTCTCATTAAATAGTTTTTACCTAAAAGAGTGTTTCCTACACAACTGGCTGCCGAGAAATACACTTATCCATCGGCGCAATCAACTGCACCGAAAAATATAGCGACTGGTACATTTACCCATAATTCTTAGCGTGCAAAACCCTAAAAACGTTCATAAAAACGAACAGAAAAGTTCTAAAAATTTCAAACCTAGGATACAAAATATTAATCAAATAGAAGAAAGATCCTGGCAGTTAGTACGCAACTTGAGCAGTTGCGAAAAGAAAGCCTGAAAAAAAATTCAGACTTTCTTTTCGCAACTGCTTAAGTTGCGTACTACCTGCGAGGATCTTTCTTCTATTTGATCTTTCATCCGCAGTTCAAAATATATGTTTCATATATTTACATTCATTTGATGCAAAATATTGTTAGTAAAGGGAAGAATTTCGCAAAAAATATATGGCAACTTTTGTGCGTATTGGTTGTGTTAGGCTCGCAAAGTATTGTAGTAAAATGTACAGCCACCATCTTTTTCCGTACGGTGGATTTCCATTCGTCTACCCAAACGATCCCATACGTCCTCACTCGTACCAGTCTCCCCACAGAGTGGGGAATATGAAACAAAGACAGCAGGGAATATTCATATTAAGTGAATCAGCCATATTTTCACATAGGATCACTGTAATGACCTGTTATATCAAAGGAACAGAGTAAGTTAACGTGTAAAAGCAAGATATAACGTACTATGTGAAAATATGGTTCAACAACAACAACAACACTTAATTGAAAACAGATAGTTACAAGTTAGGTATATACCTACCCGCAAATAGCTAAAGCTAGTCGAGTCGGGTAGGTATGACTATACTAAACTAAATGCAAATAAATTTTGGTGTTTACAAATTGACATTATTAACAAAGTTTACAAAGCAACAGCAGCGACTAAAATAAAACTTAAATAAGTAGTAATATACAGAACAACAACAAAAAAAAGGATTCGCAAGCTACATTGATAGAAATTATAGGATTGTTACAAGTTTACAAGCTTTTGATTATTTCAAGAATTGAAGAAGGTGTAAAAAAAGCATTTTCTTTTGGTCACGGTGTTTTCTGTTGTTTTTTCCAGGATGCTTACAATCACGTGAAGAAATGCAAAGAGAACATGCAACCAACGAGGGGATTTATTGAACAGTTGTCGCGTTGGGAAGAAAAGATGTTCGGTTCAATTGTAACTGACATCAGTGAACCAGATTACTAGCAAAATCGGTTCAAAAATTTCCGACTGAAGCCAGAATTGTATATTTTTTAAGTTGTCATCTAGCAGTGTTTTTTATGTGTTGTAAATATAATTTATTAACTATTGGAGGGCAGCTTTTAATTGATTTGTTCTTTATGGTTCATTTAAAAACTATTGCGCATGCACCGACACTGATTTGACCAATCAAAGTTAAACGTTGTGGCTATTCATGCCCAATACTGAGGCTAAACGCGGCTTGCACTGAGCACCTCTCCTTGTGCTAGACACCAGTTGTATGTTTTCCCGCGCTTGGCAGCTAGTGCAGGTTTTCCCGCGCTAGCGCGCTTGACAGTCGTACTGTTGAGGTTGTTGGCAGCGAAGATTAACCCTCCCCTCCCCTCCCCTCCCCTCCCCGCAACATTATTTTCCCACAAACCTTCACCTCTGAGCCTCCCTTGCCCGAAACTGAACGCGTGCAACAGGCTACCACACTCACGGCTGTTCCTCATTACGTCTTGACAACTCTCATGATGATATCGATGTACCTTTTCTCAAGGTCTCACGAAACGTACTTTATGTCGTGCTTTTTAGACAGGGCTTGGAAATAAATATTGCGGAGCGCCCTGAAGGAGACAGCCATCCCATTTTCCAGCGCTCAATCACATTTACGATAGTAGTATTGAAAGAATATCCCAATTTTGTACGTACCAACCCTTTTCTCTTCATATCCGCTAAATTGAGGGTGGTCACGACTAGTGAAAACAACGATTTCTCGAAGACCCACGAAGATTAGATTTGTAAAATGCTCCAAGCCTTGTTGTCAACTCGTCAACTCTAGATCTTCTTAAGCCAGAGTCGCTGTCACAGTCAACTGTCACATTATTCATTATTTGAATTATGTGAGCTTTTATGTGGCTTCATATTGCAAGCACAAAAATCAACATTTCTCCGGCTTACCTCACAGGAGTTAGCGAGAAACGAAGAAGCCAGAATGAGTGCACGAATCACGGAATACAAGGTAAAGGTGTTAGACAATGATATGTGAGGAAACAACGAGGTCAATAAAGTTTTACTGTTACCTATATTCCCTTAGTATATTATGGGAATAACAAACCCATACACCGTTCACCGCGTCCCCGTCCTCGTCCGTGGTCAAACGTAAAAAAAAGAAGGGCAATTTCTACGAAAATGCTAGCTGACCTTTTTTTGGCATTTTTGACGACAAATTTGCCCTTCAAACGAAAGGACTTTATAGTTTTCCAGTGTTCGATGTATCAAAATTCAGCTTGATAACGAGGCAAAAAGGACACAGACCCGGAAATTGAATAATCCGTGTTTATTCATTTCTGTAGTTTGTGTCCTCTCGATATCAAATTGAATTTTAACATTTCGAAAGGAGGTTGGTTACCCCTGGCAATGGCTCCTGAAACTTTTTTAGTATATCGCAAAATGATTTAGTTAGCTTCACAGGAGACTTACCAGCTTTGAACCCTCAAAATAAAAACGACAGAGTTAAACATACGAGCACATAGAGAGGAATTAGTGCAAAATAATTCTGACTTTTGATGCTAACGGAAAACTACCTGTAATCAATTTTACTGAGAAAATGAAAACAGCTAGCGGTAAATGTGGGATAAACATGGTCACGTGCACGTGGTCATTTGCCTCCTCTCCCCACCTCTCCCCAGAGTTCAGCTTGGAGCAGCAGGAGACTGGAAAAAAGCTCATGCGCATTGTTCATCCCTTGCGGTTTGGCCTGGATCTTGGTTCAAGGATCTGTGAAAGTTCCTACATCTTGTACTGATTTTACAGCTTTCATGATGCTTTCGAGAACCGCATTTCGTTTACGGGGAGCTAGTAAGACTATAAGGAGTTTTTCTGTGGCTTCTCAGGTATTGTCGATGTTTCTATTGATTGTCAACATTCACGCTGATGTTGAATACGCGCCCGTACGTTAGTGCCGGTAAAATATGTGCATATGCATGTAACCTAAGACTAAGTTGATGGATTTCTTTTCCCTGTCGTTTGCAGCACCAACAAAAAGTTGCTATTCTTGGTGCTGCCGGAGGAATTGGCCAGCCTATGTCCCTGTTAATGAAACAATCACCAGCCATTAGCCACTTGGCCTTGTACGATATCGTCAACACGCCAGGTAGACCTAATTTTTTCACTGCATATCTCCACTTACGTCACTTCGTAGTTGGCCTTAACACTGCACATGACTAGGAATACTTGGGATAAAATTTCCATTATTATTGAAAGAAGGCCGTCAAAATTCTGGTTCAGGTGTAGCATTAAGATAATGCATTATTACTGTACAAAATTCAATATGAGCTAGTACAATAAGGTAATTTACACTGTGCATGCATTCTGTACATCTCAAGGGTGGTCTGGGAAACTTGACTTTTTAAAGCATGAGACAGATTAGAACTCACGGTTAAATTACTGCCAAAACTTAAGAAATATGTTTGAACCAGGTACTTGTGAGTGAAAGCGGTTCCAAACCAGAATGCATTTTATGCATGTTACGCCGAAGATCTTCAGCGTGGGTTTCCAAATTTCTTGGTGCACTGGTGCACGATTGTGGTCCTTGGCGTAATTTTCAGCATAAGATGGAGGTAGTGCCTGGCATAAGTGCCTAGGGTTTTGTAAACTTCTACCATTGAAATGAACTGTTGTTATCCAAAATATCCAGGATTTCTCTCCCCCTGAAGGACTTGGAGTCTACTAGGCATTTGGTGTAACATTTCCTTCAATGGAGTAGCCGCTTCGGTGGCTGCTTGGCGCATCCCAAAAACTTAAGCAGACTGGAACTGACTCCCAGAGGCCATTGTTTCGTCAACCTCTTTGGAAATTTTTAAACATAGGTTATTAGCTTTTCTTAAGTATTGGTATATAGTTTATATAGTTTTCTTTATTAGACTTTTTTGATATATCTGTATTTTATTCATTTACTGATTTTAATTATTTTTACGGTTGGTGTGATGTCTAATGATTTTACCGACCAAATAACATGTAAATTATGTAAATGTAAATCTTCGGTGTGGGACGTACACGGAATGCACCCTAGGATCCAAAGCAGGCTGAAGTCATCTGAATGCGACATTGCATTTCTCACCAACATTTTATCTATTTATTTTAGGCGTTGTAGCTGATATTAGTCACATATGTACACGTGCTAAAGTAAGTAATTACGGAGGTGTGTTTTTTATGGATAAGTGAGTTAGTGTCTAAAGAAACTGTGGTCTTGTGTTGTTTTTTCACTCCACATTGGCAGATGAAGGAATTTTTGATTGGAGGGATCAAAAGGTTACCTTTCACTCAAACCCTCTGGCATACTGACATCCCTTCTGGTAGAAGTTGAAACATTTTTACCTTGTAACATTTCCATAGAAACAATAACAACAACAACAACAAGCTTTATTTTCCCCATTCATTCACATTACAGTTTTTAATTAATTAATTATTTAAAAGAGAGAAAGGGATCTGGCTACCTGGAATAACTATAGAGAAAGCAGGCAGGTATCCAGTTTTACAAAAGTAATAATACCAGTTTAGGTTGGTACACCCACACAAATAAACAAATATGACACAAAACACACAGTGGGTACAAAAGTGTCAAAGAAAGTGGTAAAGAAATTCATGCTACACAGTTTGGATGAAACACAATATTTAGAGTTGAACTGTTGCTGATTGATGATTTAAGGTATCAAGCCATCAAGGTCCTGATGATCTCAAAGGTGCCCTGGATGGCTGCGCTGCTGTAGTTATCCCTGCTGGTGTTCCCAGAAAGCCAGGTAGGAAATGCTAACATCAAAATGTTACATATAGTGGTCAATAACCTTACTTAGAAACATAGATTTCTTTGGTCACATAATTATTGGTGAAGTTGAAGTTGGTTTCCATGTGTAAACGAAAAAAATAATAAGAAGATTATTTCTACTGGGAAAATATTGGGAAAAGTTTTGCGAAAGTAGTTGTTTGATGTTTGATAAGATAAAATGTTTATTTTTGTTTATTTCTTTCGTAGGAATGACTCGTGATGATCTTTTCAATACAAATGCCTCCATTGTGCAGACTCTCACAGAAGCTTGCGCCAAGTAAATATTGTTACATTTTTTTGTGACTTTTTTTTATACAATTACAGTTAGAATGCTTTTGTTTCTCATAATTTGTTGATGGCAAATATTGTGAAAGGGTAGCCCAGATTAATATGGTGATAATTTTTTGTGTAGGTACTGCCCAAAAGCTATAATTTGTATCATCTCAAATCCGGTAAGTATACTGAGTGTATTTTTATTTGAAACATTAATTAGCATTAATTTTAGATGTTTTGACATTTGGACAACTAATGCAGATTTGTTTGCTACCCAGTTAAACAGCACTGAAAATACAATTCTGCAAAATATATGATTACAATATATGATTACAATTTACATGATGTGGTTTAAAAGTTTTCAAACCAGTTTACTTTTTAACTCGTGAATGCGCGTAGCGCAATGAACGAGTTATAGCGATAGTTGACTGTCGACTTGGTTGGTTAGTTGGTCGGTCGGTCGGTCGGTCAGTCGGTTTTGTCGTTAACTTTCGGGCGTGCGCCGTGAATGAGTTTTAAATTCAATTAGTGGAAAAAAACACGCGAACATTTGTTGTTCACGGCGCATCAGGAAATTCTTATTCAATATGTAGAGAATAATTTGACAATCATTTAGTGCAAGAATGGAGATTTTTCGTTCAATCTGAGCAAAGTTACAAGTTTTTTCAGTTTTTCAGAAAGTCCGGGGTCGTAAACTCAATTAGTGAAAAAAAAAAAAACGTGAAAATTTTTTTCACGACGCGTCAGAATTCTCTCATTCATTCTGTAGAGAATAATTTGACAATCATTTTAGTGTAAGAATGGAGATTTTTCGTTGAATCTGAGCAAAGTTATAGGATTTTTTCATTTTTTCTACGAAGTGCGGTGTCTTTTAAGAATTAAAAATAATTTAATTTAGAAATAATTTAATTAAAAAATAATTTAATTTGTCAGTTTTCACGCGAAAGCGGAACGTGCCATGTCACGCATCATTGAGGTCGTAAACAAAATTATGCAAATTTCTGGTGAAATGAACACTTTAAGATCTTGTCAGCTTTCATAGAGGTTTCAAAGGGAAAAAATGTTTCATTTTCGAAATTTACAACTGGTAATTTATGGGAAAGCAAAAGGACGCGGTCGATAAATAATATTCTTATTTAGCAAGAGCTTGTCATAGTTCATTATTTTTACTTGAGGATTGCGTGGACTGAATTCCAAAGGAAAAATATCACGCATTTATGTCGGGCATGAAATGTAATGCGATGCTTTGTTGAACAGATTTTCCTTTGTGAGATCGGCTTGCCCTACAGTAATTTTGTAATTTTAATTCCCAAAAAAACTTCACTTGCCCATCGGGCAAGTGATGGTTAGAACCCACTAGCCCGATCGCAAAATCCAGTAGCCCCGGACTATCGGGGACACGAATTTGCATGACGTAGCTGCACATGGCGTGCTGCTATGAACTTTGAATAAAAAAACACGTGATTTTTTTTAATCGGCCCATCAGAATAATCGGCTTATTCAATCTGTGCAGAATAATTTGACAATCATTTTTATAGTACAAGAATGGTTATTTTTCGTTACATAATCGGGCAAAGATATAATTTCTTTTAGCTTTCAAGGAAGTTTCTGTAGCCGTCTAAATTTCAATTACTATGTGTCATCTGCATTCACAAGTTGGCTCACAGGAGCCTTTGATTATTTCCCTTTGTCTTGCATTATGGTAATGATTACTGCATAAACGAAAATAACAATAATTTGGTTTGAAAATTTTTAACCAAAAAAATTCTTAACTATAGCATATAAAATGCATTTGTTTATTTTGTTTGGTTGATTGTTGTTGTTGTTTGTTTGTTTTTGTTGTTTTTTTAATTTAATTTTTCAATTACAGGTGAATTCTACTGTTCCAATTGCAAGTGAAGTTTTCAAGAAAGCAGGTGTTTATGATCCCGCAAAGTAAGGAATCAATAAATTGTGTTTGAAGTTTCTAATTTAAATTGGCATCAGTGGATTACACAGAACTTTGAATCTTCCAGAGGTTTTTTTATATAATTTTCTGGGATACAAAATTTGTAAACACTGTTGTTTGAGACTGATGTTCAGCTTTGATACAGTATATGAAGTTGTTAGTGCTAGTGCCATCAAGGTCATAGCCTGGAATCCCACTGTACAGCTGTAAATTCAAATGTTTGGAGTCTTAGCAAACGCTCAAGTTGATACATAGTTTACATAACTGAAGCTATTACTTTCCTTTGATTTATAAAGAAAAATAGTGTTATTTATTGCTGAGACAATTACACATGATTTGTCATGCTATAAAATGTTGTATTTCCTTCCAGAATTCTTGGTGTTACCACACTGGATGTTGTGAGAGCAAATACATTTGTTGCTGAAGCTAAGGTGGGGCAAGTTATCTGTAGTTTATTAAAAAAAAAAAAAAAACCTTGGTTGTCCAGGAGTAGCAGGTTACTCTATTACAGTATATAAATTCTTAAATTGTTGTACATTGTAAGAGCATTGAGATTTTAATGTAATGCGCCAGAAATAAATAATTATTATTATTATTATTATTATTATTATTAAATTACAAAATCAAAAAAACCAAAATCAAATTTTGTTGGTAGATTCGAGTAAGATTGAATGATATTTAGTAGTTACCAATAACTGAACATAAAAATTCCAATTTTTTACATTATTTGCAGTAGAGTTGTACCCTGCAAAACACAGGAATAACCTTCATTGATTACACTGGTGTTATTTATTTTAATTTTGTTGCAGGATTTAAATGTGGACAACGTTAACGTTCCTGTTATTGGCGGTCACTCTGGTATTACAATTCTGCCGCTTTTGTCACAGGTACTGTTCCACGTGTCTAGAAACCATATACAGTTGAACCTCCATGTGCCACCACCTCTCGTAAGCGACCACCTGCCATAAGAGACCACCTATCCAAAACACCAAATTTTTCCCAGTCAAAGCGCTATAGTTGGAACCTCTTGTAAGCAACCACAACCACTTTTTGATCTGACGGCTTAAAAGCTCTTGTAAGCGATCACTTGACACGGTCTGATCTCCATGTTTGCAGTATATGTACTACACTACTCAGAGTTTGTGAGGAACTTTCAGTGACAACTTAGCACTGCTCATATTGTAACTACGAAAACGTATCCAATAAATTTTCTTTGAAATTATTATAAGTAGATGTGTCAGACCTGTTCCTGGAAGAGACTCCTCTGGTTCGACTCTTGTAAATGACCACCTCCCATAAGCGACTACTAAATCTTGGCTTTTTGGGTGGTTGCTTATGGTGGGTTTGACTGTATATCACATTAATTTTGATGTATCTTAAATCTATTTATGATACAGTGGTCTTCAATAATAAAAAAAATTGCTACTACTTCTGCTGCTGCTACTACAATATGGTGCTTTTTGTTTTTTAGACAAAACCTAAAGTTTCATTTACTGATGAAGAGGTAGAATCCCTTACTGACCGTATTCAGAATGCGGGCACAGAAGTGGTGAATGCTAAAGCTGGATCTGTAAGTGTTTTCTTTTTAACTAATAGTAATGGACACTTAAAAGTCCTGAAAATTGCCCCATAATAACTGTTAAAATGCCCTTTATCAGTGGATACAAGATGTCAAAAATAAAATTGTTGAGGTCAGTGTATAACTGACCTATGGTTAGCTTTTTGTTGTTTTAGTTCAGATTCAGTGGATTTTTGTATGTGGCTTTCAGTTCCTTCAGGAAAAATGGCCCCATTGTTTCATCCATTGCTTTAGGCCTTGTTTGCATTAAAAACCTTTGGTTATGGGCAAGATTTCCATTTTTGTCACAAAACAAGGTGCAAAGAAGCAGTTGGAGCAATGTTTCCTAAAGGAATTGAATTCCACATGCAAAGGATCTGATGAATCTGAGCTAAAAAAAAACTGCCATTGTGGCTTGAGAAACTGCTTAAAATAATTATGGTTTGCTGTCTTGCAGTAAATTTGCTTGTTATTGTTTTCTTTGTCTTGAGTTCAAGAAGGATTGAAATAAAAGTTTTGAAATAAATGAATTAACTCATTGAAAGAATAAGTATTGAATGGGACTTTCTACATGTACTGTAATAAAATAAATCATAAGAATTCATGTATAAATCATGACATACTGTTATTTTCTTGTGGGTGGGGGGTAAAACCTCTGTCAGGACTCCCATGCTCACTAATCCTGCTGTGAACAGATGGTGCTTGGTCATAATGTTAAGGTGGCTTACTACGGTTTTCTGGGGTGAAAGAAGGCCTTAAATCAAACTTAGGAAAAACACCAACAGGAATTTTCTTGGAGATTTTTTCTTGTACAATAAATACAATAGAGATAATTTTGAGTCAGAAATTAAATTTGGAATGCTCAAAAAGTGTTTAATACAAAAGAATTCAAGAGTCTTAGTTGGGGCCTGGAAACTACACCTTTTAGAGTTGTCTGGCTCTAAAACTAGCTGTACTACCCCACTTCAAAATTTCAGGATTTGGAAAGTGGGCAAAAATAAGTATATACAGGGAAGAACATAAAATTCTGTCAGGGAGAAATTTGGCAAGTAAAAGAATTGGGAAATTTTGCCTTATTTGAAAATTCCTAAAAAAATTTCTGACAGATTTTCTGTTAAAAATGTTCATGTTTCTGTTTTAGTGTTTTCTGTCAACAGCAAAAATTTGAACATAGGTTTTGCGGCTAGATTTGGAGAAATTAAGCAAGAAAAAATAGTTATTAGGACCTCCGGTGAGAAGACCATGGCGCATGCTTGTTCCGGGAAAACCCGGGTTCCAGCGTGTGCTCGCTCCAGCTGGTGAGTGCATGCTGCCTTCATGTTCAAACATTTGGCGCAAAATCACAACTCTGCAAAGGCTGTAAGGCTGTTAAGAAACAGCAACCATTAGACAACACGTTTTTTTTCAGTTATCAAGCCGAAACACAGTCTAGCTACTGTAAGCACACCTCTGAAACCTACCTGGAATACCAGGAGATTTTTCCGAGAGCCGCCATTTTGTTTTTCTGCTCAAGGGATTTCCTCTGCTGACTAGCATGATTTTGCTCATGCGTGATGCTTTCGCGTGCCTTGGGCAGTGCGTGCATATCAAAGCTCGCATAGTACAAAAATTTAGTAAGCCACCTTAATTCAAAACTAGAAAACTTCTCATTGGGTAGTCACTGTAAAACATAGTTACTGATTTGTTAATCAACGTTGTTTTAGGGATCTGCAACACTTTCAATGGCATATGCTGGGATGAAGTTTGTTGCGTCAGTGAGTACCTATTGTGACATCCATGAGATATTACTGTTTTCCAGTTGGTTTTATCTTAGAAATTGGCCTATGCGGACTCCATGGGGGTCCCCTTGGAAACTCAGATGCCAGGCCTTTTGTCTTCTCGTGCATGGGCTAAGATAAGCAATACTTTGTTGGTGTAAACTGGCATAGTTCTGAGATCTATTTTCAAGTTGTTCCAGTGGTAGAGTAACTTTTTCATGTTCAGTCATGGTGAAACCACTGAGAAAGCTGTTTGAAAAATGTATTTATTTGATATGTTTAAGCTATTTGTATTAGGAAGTTATACCACTCCCCTGAAGAAATTTGTGTGCCTGCAATGAATGCATTGGTGCAAATTTCATACACCAGTATCCTTTCATTTGTCATAATTCTGGAATGCCTCAGCTGTATAATAAACTTTGAGTTGGAGAGGTAAAAATGCTACTAGGTCCTTTGAAGTTTGACAAAGATGAACTGCCTGGCATGTTTTGCCCCGGGGACTGGACATGAACTCTGCCTTATAATCAGCTGATTGAAACAAGCGAGGTTAGTGTTAAAGTGCAAAGCATCATGGTGAAATTTTGTTTTGCAATAAAATAATGATCATTTCAGGTGCTTGATGCTCTCAGTGGCAAGCAGGGCGTGGTAGAGTGTGCGTTTGTGAAATCAGATCTCTTGGAGGCCAGTTACTTTGCTTCACCTATTGAACTTGGGGTATGTCTAATTAACAAATCTATGGCAGTTTCATATGGTCTATACTCTTAAAGACCATAAAATGACGTTAGAAAATGTTCAAAACTCCAGGCAACTGTTTTCACTGCCACGTTTTGAACATTTTTGACGACATTTTATGGGCTATAAGAGTATAGACCATAAAAAACTGCCGTGAGTTTGTTTTTTACAATAACATGGAAAAAGTATGAGCGGAATTGGCTTTAGTTTCCAATGAGAAAAGCATGTGCTTTACATCGGACATCATTTTTATTGTCTGTACTCTTATGGACGGTAGCTACGAGGCAATCAGCGCACCGGAATTTTAACAGTTATTGGAAAATGTAATGTGGTCAGTGGGGCTGAGTGGTTATGGCACAAGCTTTGAAATTGATTGATAGATCTGAGGTGCATCACCCACTCTGGTCACTAGCTGGAGCTTTTTCGTGGTGTATCTTTGTCGAACTCTTTTGTAAAGTTTCCTTGATTGTTCAGTTGGTAGAGAACTGTGCCAGCATCACAAAGATCACCTGCTCTAGTCCCATTCAAATCTGAAATTTTTTCAAGATCTTTTAGCAGCTTCTTAAGTTGGGTACACAACTATGATAGTATCTCATTTATTAATTCTTTCATCTGCAACTTGAATGTGCCAACTTCAGAGCATGTTTGGATCCCATTATCCAATTTTTTCCTTCTTTTTTTCAGCCAAATGGTGTGAAAACGAACCTTGGGATTGGAAAGCTGTCTGGCTATGAGAAAAAGAAGCTTGATGAGGTGGGTTTAATGTAGTTTGTCAGATTTGAAAAAACTGATAAAGAAGTTGCTTGAAGCACACTAGTTCATCTTGAATGCAACACCTCCCTAGACATCAAGTTGTAGGGCTACTTGTCTCACCCTAGGGGTTACATAGATAGGCTAAACATTTGAGTTGGTTGATTCATTCATTGGACAATTTGACCGACACTTCCTAGGCACCAGACAAATCACCACATAGGCAATTCTTTCTGAACATCCATTGCTACATGTAAATAGTGAACATTCCACCCTCTCATGACATTTTAGCAACAAAACAAGATCAATCACAGAACACCTTATATGGCAGGTGATCACCAATAGACTACAAATACTCCCTTGTTTTTATTAGGAAATAATAGTAAACCAAGCAAAACACCTAGGCAAGCACGAAAACTGCCTCCCTTGCTTCTCCTTGCAGGAGGCAATTTTCCAGGGGGGGGATACTCAAAACATGTAAACATGTTTGGGTTGGGGGTGTGTCCCTGGACTCTGAAACGCTTACCCTAAACCTGACCAAGTTCAGAAAAAAATCGGTACCCTATCCCAGACTCGCTATTTTCCATAAACAAAAATTTATTGTTGAGCGACAGATTAGTCAAAGCAAATCTACGTGTACAACAACAGCTAAAAACACATTTTTTATGCGTCAATAAGTAGGAAACCTTGTCTGGGCTACGTTCTTCAAGCAATTGATCAGTTTCCTGGAAAATGATCAATTGCTAGTTTGATCAGATGAAAATGATCAGTTTCTAGACCAAACTCTCTGATTTCTATACCCTATCCCAGACTAAACTGCTTGAAACCCATACCCTTCACAGTGACACATAGCCATATAGCTTATATACATGAGAGTGTCACCCCTCCCCAGGGCAATTTTCATGGACGCTTGCATGCTTCACTCACTTCAGTATCCCTAAGAAAACTACAGGTGAGGGACTACTCTCCGTCTAACAATTATAAGCATACCTCAGTGACCGACTATCGCGTAACGCGCAATCTGATTGGCTACACAGGTGCCGTCTATCGATCGATAGACGGCAGTTTGTCAGCGCGCGCGCGATTTAGCATGCATCATTGCACAAATATATAAAAAATTATGAAATAAAAAGATTCTTTTGCTTCATAGATCGATCACTGAGGTATGCTAAAACAATTAGACGGCTCGCTCTCGCTTTCTATCGCCTTGGATAGTTGGCTCGGGGACTATCAGCCGATAGAAACCTCGAGCTCGCCGTCTAATTGTTAAATATTTCTTAGGGATACGCTCAAAAAATTTATTAAGTAAGTTGGCTCCCTTTGACCCACTATGAATTCCTCATCAATGTGCTCTTTCCTTACCTTCAGCTTATGCCGGAACTAATGAAGAACATCAAGAAAGGAGAGGACTTCATTTCTGGAAAGTGATTGTATTGTACTCAGTGCTACTCAACCAGAGTTCCATAATCATTTTATTTTGTGTTAACTTATACAATTATTGTATAGCTGCTATTTAGTCTACCCATGAAATGTGTAAAGTCGGTGTGACAGCGATCTTGCCAAGTATTAATTAAAACTGTTTTAATACTTGTTCCTCGTGTTTGTCTCTCTTGGTAATGTCCATTACTAGTCTCCAGGCTCCAGTTGTTCAAAGGCCGGATAACTTTTTCCTGTGGATAAGTCACTATCCGACAGTTTCAATCTGTGCAAATATTTCAGTATTTCCTCTTGTACAAGCGAATATGCATACTCCAAGCATAGTTAAGTTTGGTAGTGTACCAAAACCTTGGACAACATTTAACGTGAAGTATATTTTAGACCATGAATAGTGCCTTATCCAGCGGATAAAGTTATCCGGCCTTTGAACAACTGAGGCCAGCCCTTTCTCATTTATGTAGGGTGTGTTTGATTGGTGCTGGAACAGGCCCTGAGGAATACGTCGGTGATGATATGAAATCCTTCATAGGAGGTTGGGGAGTTACTGGAACGCAAAATTGCTGTTTAATTATCATGAATCAGTGACAGATTGCAGAATATAATTTTTATTGGACGGCTCTTCTGTCTATTCTTATTCTCTAAAATATCTTATTCCAAAATCGTCGGGTCTGTTGTACAGGTCACAAGACATTCACTCCATTAATACGACGATTAGCCATCCTTATCATCATTTATCGCACTTGTTTGGAAACAGGCAGTAGACATACCCTGGAACCGCCGTAAAATGCATCATTCAATGCCAGCAGTACGTGTAAAAGAACCCCGGTATAACGAAACCCCGTTATAACGAACACATTTTTCTAGTAGGGGTTCCACTGTACTTGATAGAGTTTTCTAAGGGTCAAACAGAAAAGCCTCATTCGACAGGACTGATTTCTATCAGAATATTTCACCAGAAATTTTAATATTTGAAATCAACAAAAGATAACAGAAAAAAGGAAAGCAAGGCGTCTATGAAGTGAGCATTTCTTCCAATAATCACCCCCTTTCTTATAAGCGCCCCACTTCCCCTGTGAAGGATTGTTTGAAAGCCACCTCTTAAAAGTGCGCTCCTGTCTAGTCTAATCGTGGCCATAACGCAAACTTCCCATTCCGAGATTAAAAAGTGACCCTGAAACTGTAGACGAAAATGACTACCCTGAAACTATATCTCCTCCTCCTCCTCTTCCTCCTTGTTCCTCTTGTTCTTCTTCGTCGTTATCATCATCAGCACAACCACCACCACCATCATCGTCATCATCATCATCATCATCATCATCATCATCATCATCATCATCATCGGTCGGGCCATCATAAACCAGACATAAATAAAATAAATAAACGAGTTCGAATCTGACTCCTTAATCAAATTCAAATATGTTAAACACTGTGTAGCGCCATTCATAAAAGTTGTGTTTAAAGTTGGTCTTTTTTTGGGCGCTGATATTTTCTTAGGAGGCTCAGACGTTTCGTTTCGGGACAGTAATCTGAGCCTTCTTAGGAAATATCGGCGCCCAAAGAAATACCAACTTTAAATACGAATATTCCGTGCTCTCTGTTTAATGATAAATAAAATACTCTTTTTGAGAGCCGTGCAATAGATTATCATACATAGTAAAAATATCGGTTGCTGTTTTAGTTTCTACTATTACGCACAAGATGTTTTACACACCCAGTCAGGTGTTCATGTTAAAAAAAAGGAAGCTTCAGGAAGCACGCACACTCTCCTTATAATGAAAATAGTTTATTACTGGACTCCGATATGAAATAAACGCCTCTGGGAGTAAATCAACTGATTTAGTCTGAATTTTTCGGGTTAATCGTCCGTTTATTTAGAAAACGTTGAATGTATTTGACCACTTCGGTCCTGGCGTGAGTTCTTAAAGCTATACTCAACCCTAGCCTACTCAGTAGTTTTGATCCACTGATTCCTCGGTTTCAGAACATTTTCTTGAGTTCAAGTTTCAAGTTCAAGTTTCAAGTTTATTAAGAAATACCAACTTTAAATACGAGTATTCATACGAGTATTGCCATACGAGTATGGCAACAACCATTCAGACACTCATTTGTTACTTATTCCTATTGAAAAACTAAATAATGAACGCGATTCTCGCAGGAAAACGCGCGAAGCACACACCATTCATAAAGCCAAAACCCATGAGCCTCTAGGCATTAAAAAACGTGACGGACTATAATCTCTTTGATATTCTGTTTGGTTATCTAGCCACCCCATACCACGGCATATATATGTACTTCCGCTATTCTCTAATCTGTGAATTCATGATCTGTCCTGGCTACTGTTGATAATGGAAAACTTAAAATTTTTTGCTTTAAAAAAATTATAAAAATTAAATTTGTTGTGATGAATGTTTCTCCAAGGAACTTCCTTTTCGGGAGATTGCGAATATTGGCACAAATGAAGAGTTCTTCTATCCCCTCCCCCCAAGAAACGGAAATGCGACTCTTGAAGTGAGGCACGATAAATACGCAAGCGCATCTTTGTGCGATTTCCTTTGGTTTTCAAAATGGACGTTGACGGTGTATGAGAGGAACAGAGATTTTCCGAGCTTTTGTAATGTACCGAGTTTTTCCTGAGGTTAAATTCATAAAGAAATTAACCTCATTTCAACGAAATTACTGCTCCAGTTTCGACAACTGTCGACGCTGAGTTCCTAGATGGAGGTTGGCGAGTTGTCAGCAGATGATGTCGTTACAAAAGAAGGATTGTCTAGTCAAGGTTGTTTTTTTGTCCGTAAAGTTTAGAACTCTTATTTTATGGAATAATAACAGATAAATTAAGTTTTAGATTGTTTCTTTCTGTGGCCTTTGGGTGCAAAAAACCTAGAAAGTGTAGGGTTTTGGCGCTTTTTATGGAAAACCCTGCTGTAAACACCACTGCAACTTAAAAATTTCAAGTGTGAATTATCTAGTCATCCTTCCATAAATAGCTGGTCTTGGTATCAAGTTATGGTTTATTTAACTGTTTCTGTTGTTTTTTAGGAAAAACTAGAAAAACTACCGGAGGCTTGGCTGTGTCGAGCAAAGAAACAGAGGAAGGAATAGTGAAAAACCAGCCACGTGTTACGTACACGAAGGTGACATTTTGTGTATTGAACAAGATGAAGTAGCTTAAGAAATTACCTTGAAGCACTTGTAGTTTAAACCATACCAATACACACAGGAAAGGTCATTACGGAAAATGGATAAATTTCCAGACTTATAATTTTGCACAAAGCACGGATAAAAATAAACCGTGTAAACTTTAAATATGAAGAATGTCGAATATGAATTCTATTTACGTACAATACAACCGTGCTTGCTAATTGTGAGGTGTTTGATTTTCTCGATCACAGGAGGATTTGCTTAATTTGAGAGAGTCTCCAGCGTCGAAACTATGGCCTTCTGTTCTTTCCAATGAGCATGTCAGGTTTGTCACTTGTTTTGGTAAATTTATTAAAATGTAGCTTTTGTAGATAAAAAATTAATACTCTAGTCCAGTCCAGTGACCTACACCAAACTTAATTCATTATCTACATGTAGTTGATAAACCATCTAACTCAATACTGCAATGTTTCAATTGAGAGTTCTTCCAACAATGAACTAGTCAATTCAGAATTACACCCACCACCCCCCCCCCCCCCCCCCAGCACACAGACAAAAAAATTCCACCAGACCAAAAGCTAAATCCGGTTCAACCTGCTACGTTCTTTTGTGACAGGTTTCCTGTGTACTGGGTGGGTGGTACTCCCCTATTAAAGCTAAATAGGCATGTGCAGCGCTGAAGGGTATTGGGTTTTTTTTAGTTGTTTGGTGTAAAATGGGATATAGATTTTAACCAGTTTGGTCTGAAAGTCTGAATATGCATATATGAATTTTACAGAAACAGGTATGGATTCTAGAGCCCAGGGCCCGGTTGTTCAAAAGCCGATTAACGTGAATCCATCAGGGTCTGAAATTGCAACAGACTGGTCGCCATTGCGACCAAAATTTAGGTGTTGGTGACCAGAAATTTAGAACTGGTCGCCAGAAGGCGATTCACCTTTTGTACCATCAGCATTTGACATTCCAAGGTAAAAGGGCTTTCTCTAAAAGAAAACATAAAGCTCCCGTGGACAGTCGTAGTAAAACGAAGCAAGGATTTTACGATCACCATATTTACCTAGGGCCATATTGTTTCAGCGGCTTCTCCCAATATGGATATTGGGGGCGAAAACATGATGTGGCGAGATCCGGCAAGATCAAAAGCATTGGCGCTTTATCTTTATTTTATAAATAGTGATAGGCCTGCACGGTGGGGGACTGGTTTGAGCAAATTTATAAAAAAGTGTGAGGGTCTGGCACTAGCTTATTGATCGTTGTTGCGTTTTTGTTCCGTTTCGGCGAAGAACAGATACTTTAATAATTTCTTTTGCAATTAGTTGAGTCTAGGTATAGAAAGAGGGCCCCCTTGTCTTGAACATAGAACTTAATAGGATACCAGCATACTTCCAACTAAATGGAAATAATAAGAGAAAGAAATTTGAAACCTTTGCAAGAACATTGGCAAACACGCTTTTTGAGATGTAGGACTCTGTTACCGTTACACGGCTTTTGTGAGTCTCTTTTTATAGCTGTATGTGTATTGTGTTAAATGATAACATTTTCTTGAAAGGTTTAATTTTGTGCTTTACTATAAATTAAGGTAAATTATACCCTGGCCAGAGAGATTGTTTTCTTTAGTTTGCGGCAAATTAAGAGGCAAAGCCGCGATCGTGGCGTGGCAAGCAAGTAACCGAAAAAAAAAAAAACAATAACACTTGCTTTTGGCGACCAAACCCTTCCATCTATCGACCAAAATTTTTAGGTTAGTCACCAGTTGGCTCCCTAAGGAAAAAGTTAATTTCGGACCCTGTCCATGATTACAAGTTAACCGAGGTTTTCATCTCGCTTGTTAAGAAAGTTTTTAAAGGCTAATTTTAAAGCCGCCGTTACACGTTGAAACTTTTAGCTAAAACTTGTGTGCAACGGCGCTTTAAAACAAGTTTCAGCAGGCGTTGCGCCGTGTAACACGGTTGGTTTCGTGAAACTTTTTCGAACTTCCGAGACAAGTTTCATGAAAAGTAGAACCACTTTCTACTTCTGCAACGGCTCGCAACAGTCGCAGTGGTGAAAAAACAAGAGTTTCACCGTGTAACACCACTTCGTGAAACTGGTCTCGTTTGCCGTTGCACACAAGTTTCAGCTAAAAGTTTCAACGTGTAACGGCGGCTTAAGCTAATGGAAAAGAAAAGTTTAAGGTAAAATTAAGGGACAAAAATGTTTTGGAAGAATTCGTATGGGTTAGTAAATAAACTCGAATCAAAGTTCACGTTAACCCAGGATTAGCTCAATCGGGCAACAACAACTGGGCCCAGGTCTGAAAAAGAGTACTGGAAAATTACATATTTTGGTCCCACCAAAAAAATGAGACGAGTACCCCACCTTGTTTTTTGTCAAAGTTGTATCTTGAGAGGTTTGTGTTTGATTTTCCACATCTTTTTGGTCTCTTTTAGAAATGGTATTTGGGATCCAGAAGCTTGGCACCAGTCCTACTCAAGTGAAAAAAGATGTGCATCACCCGCTGAGGAACTCAGAAAACAAGCACTGTGAGTAAACAATTTGGTGACTGTTTCCCAAACACCCCAAGAACCTGCAAAGGACCAAAAAGTATTTTTTAAAACCCTTTTTTGATAGATTGCTTTAATGCAATGTTTCCTGATTGTCTGGTTAAACCATGAAGATTTTGTAATTGGTCAATAAAGCAATCAGTTGACACTAACCTAATGCAAGTGTCAAATTTATTTAAATCCACTCACTGTCTGATAGAAAATGATAAAAACAAATAACTCAGAGTAGCTAAGGACGGTGCCTACTAATACAGAAGTATATTAATTTTTTGTGTAGTTTATGACTATTTGAAAAAAGCGTATTTTAGCAAGGGCTATTGGAATCCAGAAAGAAAATTGGGGGGTAACCACACATTTTTCAGAGATAACAAAGCAACAATTATTCAAAAAAGCAGTAAAAAACAAAGCAATGTATGTGATTTTTTTTTTCCAAATTGAAGCTTTATTATCTCTGAAAAATGCATGGTTACCCCCAATTTTCTTTTTGGATACCAAGAGCACTTGATAAGTTCTGCTTTCTCTGCATGGTTTTAAACCGCCCAAAAACATCGCTGTATTAGTAGGCACCACCCATAGAAAACCTGAGTATCTCACGATGCACAGAACGTATGTGCAGTAACAAAAGTAGGCACCGTCCTTAAAAGCACATCAATAAATTATTAACAAACTCAGCTATTTATTTTTAATAAGACGTACAGTAAAACCCTGCCTTAAACCACCTCATTTAAATACGATCACCTCGCTATTACGACCAATTTTTTTGTGCCCTGAACAAATTGAAAGTACAGTCATTTCCTTAGGTTTATAACCTTGTTAATCTGACCAGCCCGTTGTTACGACCACATTCTCACTGCTGTTTTTTGGGTAGTTTACCTCTGTGTAACTGATGCTGTAGACAGATTTTTGAACAGTAAACATATCTTTAGAAAGTGTGACGTGCTGACCAATCTTCACTTGGAGACTTTCTCAAAGTTTCGTCCAGTCCATGTTACAAGTTCTCCAGATTGTAGTCGAAGGCAATGCTCTACTTGTTAGTTGGGTTTACATTCAATGAAATCTGTTTTTTTCCAGGATTGAGGATGGTATAGTACTGAGTCCTCAACGTCAAAGCTTTTTTCAAGGCTGCCAAATCCCTCACAGCGCTCCTGAGAGACATATGTTACAGGAAAGAGGGAGGAATGGCTTGAGCAGAACGACTGATCGTGAAAGGGAAGGGAGAAGCAGGCTGACTGGAAGGGTGGGCAGAGGAAGAACCTTGGATTTTAAAGAACGTACACCTTTACAAGAAAGGAACAAGGTACCAACATTTGATGTTGCTAGAAATAAATTGTTGTTATCCATTCTGTCCTCATGATGTAAGGTACTGCTGCCTTCCATTGTTTTTGAACCAACAGCGTGCATTTAGAACACTGTGTCCGATAGCCCGGGGCTAGTGGATTTTGCGATCGGGCAAGCTGTAAAGCTGACTTTCTTTGCATCCTGAACCAACCTTGTCAGCACGTTTGTCCTTCCAATTCTGGCATTCAACCCAGCTCTCAAGCTTTTCTCACAAAATTGTCTTCTTGTTATATGTCGTTGTTTTTCCTTTTGCACCAACCCCCTATCATCAGCCCACTCCCCTGCCAAAATTGACCTATCCTGCCAAAAACTTGAACCACCCCCCGCCCTCCCCCAACGAAATTGACCCATTTCCTTATGGGCAATAACAGTTTAGGTAAAAGACGCACAAAAATGCAAACAGAAATAATTTATTTATTTTTATTGTTTTTATTATTAAATATTTATACAGGAAATCTGGTTTAGCATGGCTAGTTTAAACAGAGTCCTGGTTAAATTTATTGTACAGTGTATTTGAAATTCTACGTTTGAGTGGAAAAATGTGAGGTTAAAATCCAAAGTCTCTTTACCTTGACCTGTACGAGGTACCACAAGATTTGCTTTGTATCTGGGAGACTCCCAGATCTGGGGATCTGGGAGTCAGGGGTAATGGTCATATATTACATGTAAACTGTAGACTTTGCTGCATCTGGTCAATTTGGTGCCTGTCTTACTGTTTAGTGATGTTGAAAAGTGTATTACCCAACTACAAATCTTTCAGGATTCTGATGAGTTATCAGGAAAGTACATGGGAACAAGGGAAAAGGAGGAACGGGTTGATAGAGACAGAGGACCTGGCAAAGACAAGGAAAGGGGATTTAGGGAAAGAGAAAAGGAACGAAAAAGAAGCAGAGAAGAACCCACTCGAGGCAGAAATATCCAAGGTACAGACTGGGTATAGTTTGTCTCTGAGCCATATTGATGAGCAGGCTGAGTTTGTGCATGTAGCATCTGGTATTAGCTCCATCTTGGCACAAACTTATCTTGAGAAAATAGTAATATTCTGGGTGTACTGTATTTTCTCGATTGAACGCCCCCGGCGTTCATTTAAAATTTGGCAGTAATGACCCAGCGTTTTTTCGAGGCCGGCGTTTATTAATGAAATGCGACTTTCAGTCATTTTTCCAGGTTGATTTATTATTACCGAGCCTCAGAAACCTAGGGGCAGTTTGGAGAGATCCTCGCGATTTAAACGACAGTGAGCACTACAACACAAGAAAGAAAGTTTGTCAATAATACAATACGAATACATTGCTATATTTTATTTCGCTGTGCAGCAACTATCCCAGTTATGTTACGCCGGTATTTTCCTTTGAACATTTATTAAAATACCAAAACAGCATACTGCACTTGGTATGTCGTAACAGTGCCATTTAATTAAGAGGTTACTATTTACTTGAAACCAGTCCTTGTGACCTTGACCCCTAATAAACGCTGGGGCCCCGATTATTCGCACCCAGCGTTTATTTAAAAATCGGCAGTTTTGACCTGGCATTTATACGAAGCCGGCGTTTAATCGAGAAAATATGGTACGTGCTAGTGGGGATATCTAGCTGTGAGAAAACGCGATCTTTCAATCAACTGTTGATTAACTGAGAGTGAAAAAAATCTACTCTTTAATTAACATTTACTCATGACTTGTAGCCATTTGACTCCAGGCTAGCAGTAAGCAAATTGAAACACAATCGATATAAGTTACATTTTTTAACTTATCAAACCACATGATTGTTAAACACAAGTAGGTGTGTATATCTTGTCAATATGTATAAAAAAAAGTCAGGCTGCCGGGAGGCAATTAATCCAATCCAATCAACATTTTATTGTTTAAGTAAAGATTTAGATAAATGTTATATCTAATTAACTAATTAATTTTTGCACACAATCAGCCAAAAGGAAGCAAGCTAAGGATGAACAGAATGATGAGCCTGAATGGTTCACATTTGGTCCGTCAAGTCAGTTTGAAACCATGGAACTAAAGGGGTTCGATGACGTGGATGAGCAAAAAAATGGTATCACTATTTTATATACTGTATATTAATATAATCCTACTCAAATGGAATAAATTTTCTGTCTCAGTTGATCAGGGAAAGTGTGTAGGAATACAATGAAATAAATCATCTGGCATGTCCTGTTGTAAACCTACAAACAGCACTTAATTAGCAATCTTGTTGAGAGATTGCATTTCGTAAGGTATCACAGGAGTTGCATAATGGTGTTGCATACAACAACAACAACAACAAAAAAAAAACAGGTCTAGGCAAAAGTTTTGTATTTAGCAACAATTCAGGAGTAGAATTATAAACTGTGCGTAAAGAGCTGAACAGCTGCAACTTTAGAAAACTTGGTACTGTTTAAAATCAATTCCTCCTCATATGAAGTTGTTATGTGTGTACAAGTTAATCATTGTGAATATTACATTACATCTAAATTAAAGAAAGCATAATTTGTGGACCTTCACATTTTTTAGATGACTGTTAACTTTCCTCTCCCACCCCCCATTTTTTACCATGTTACAGATCGCGAAAGACGCAAGTCTGCCTCTGAAGAGATCAAAGCGATATTGTCAGGTACTGAAGGAGTTACTTTCATTGCTTAAGTGACATTAAAATGGTGAAGCAGACAGTTCATTTTTTTTCTGGTATAACAGGAGCTCTTAGAAATGTTCATACCATTGTGTTAATTTTTATGGCAAAGTATACTGATGGGAGAGCCTATTGTATGCCATGTACTGAAAGTAGTTGTTTTGAACATTTGAATTCACTGTAGGTTGATGAAAACAGACTTTCTTTTGGGTATATCACATGCTAAATACAAAGAAATTGCTTCAATTTTGATGTTTCAGCAAGGTGTGCACATGGCTCAGTATACAACAACTTATTAATGGGTTATTCCAGAAAAAATCCACACCCCCCCGACGGATGGGGTCGTTTTTTAACCCCCCCCCCCTCTCACCTGGATTTCCTGAGGCACAAGACCCCCCCTCCTGTCTGGATTTCCAAAACGAAAGACCCCCCCTCCCGCCTGGATTTCCGGGAAAAAAATATTAGGCTTAAATTTAATTTATTTTCAATATAAAATACGCACAATCACGTCTAGAAGATGTTCTTTTTTTAATTTCTAAAGCTTCTGCTAACATTAAAAACTCTATCGGGTGGAACTAAAAAAAGAAAGGAGCAACAATGCGAAAAAGCGAACGCATTCATCCTTTGTGCCCAATGGACATCACACCCATGGAATCTTAAAACGGCACTCAGAAAATGCACTGGCTGCTTGTTCAACTGTGCTACGGACGATAGGACTTCAGAGAGGTTACCACTGTATATGTTGCAGGAACCCGTCCAAGAACTTTCTCCTTCTGTTGCTTTCGCAATAACTTACGTTTCCAAAAGTTTTTTCGAGGTACAGATGGCTACAAGTTCCTCTCGAGTATTTTCTACGAAGAGGGAATGTTTGGACCAAAGTTCTTTGGAATTATCTTCTTCAGCTAATAGCTCTGCATCCTTGCCTGCACAAGTAAAAAATTCTTCCGCCTGACGCAGTGGAATCCACGCTAAGAATGCAATGGTGGACGTGAAATTACACAACGGTGGCGCGCTGGGTCTGGTACAAGTAGAAATGTGTCAGGCGTTTCAAACTCTTCGTTGCAACAATGTTGCGATGGCTCGTTCTTTACTATCTTGTTGTTCGCGTTTTCTGCTATAAAAGGACCTGCGAAGGAACTAAGATTATCATTTATTTTAGGTGAGAAATATGTTCAGGGTCTGAGAGCGCTGAAGTGTCACCGAACTAAACGTTCGAATCGCATGAACTATCAGTCGAAATGACTCCTGCAGAAGACTTTCTTAAGTTCAACCCCCCTCCCGCCTGGATTTCCAGAGTCTTTGACCCCCCCTCCGGTGAGAATTTCCAGAATCCCATCCGTCGGGGAGGTGTGGATTTTTTCTGGAATAACCCAATGAAACAAACTTGTCTAATAATTTCTGTTTATTATTTCAGTGGGTAAGAAAGGTCCCTTGAATGGTGAAGTGAGTAGGTCATCCCCAGAAACAAGTAACAGTCCTTCTCAAACCAGTAATGCTAGTAAAAAGAAGACTGAAACTGATGCTGGTGTGACAGCTACTGACAACAGTAACCACAAAGCCAAGCCTTTTGACATCAATGACTTCTTTCTCAGTGACACCCTGCTTCCTTTCTCTGGAGGGGTAGGTTTTTCAAAGCTCAAGATGTAAATTCTCCTCAATAAAAATAAAAAATAAATCACTTTATTATATAAAATTTAGTGGTATACCGAGTGGTAGCAAATCAATAAAAACGGTATCCCGCCAGTGGCAATATCATTTTTATCCACACATGTATGATATCATTTTTGACGAATCAACTCGCAGTATTTTCGCGCGCTGTCAAGCACTTGTGGCTTTTCGAAGGGTTTTCTGCCGTTTGGCTGTCGTTTGGTCTTTCAGGAGTTTTTGAGTTGGTCTTTTCGCGAGTCGCAGTTAAGTTTATGCTAAAATGGAGACAAGCACAAGCAGATTTGTCGAGATCACAGATAAGAAACTGATCGAATTCATAGAAGAATAAGAAAATCCGAATACAAAGAGGAAAACTGCGTACGACGTCCAGTTGTGTGAGGGTAGTTGAAAGCAACGATGAAAGCCAGGAGTAAGCTTAATAGAACAGTATGTTCAGATTTACTTGTTAGTGTTAGCCAAATTTCTAACCATAGTTAATATGCCTTTAGTTTATACCAGGGACCTACCTGTTTATACGTTTTCTATTTATAATATAGATTTTATTTGTGGCCTTTTCGCTTTAAGTCTTACTTTGTATTGACATAATTCGGCCTGGTTTATGATTGATACAAACAACTGACTGTCAGCTTATATACATCAATTTCAAACCTTAGTTTTTGAAACAAAGAACAAAGAAAATTGTGAGGATTTTATATAATAAAATGAAAATTACATGGTCGCTTGGAGATACGAAATTTCTTTTCTCATGTTGAAAAATATTTCACTTGTTCGATGCACTCACTCGTGAAATATTTTTCAACACTCGAAGAGAAATTTCGTATCTCCGCGCGGCCATGTAATATCCTCTATTTATTTAAGTGTTAATGTCTTTAGCACAGAGTACCAATTGGTGACACTTTCCAAATCGAATTGGAATTTAGAAGTGTTGGTTTTTGAGGAGAGGGGAAAACCGGAATACCCGGAGAAAAACCTCTCAGAGCAAAGACGAGAGCTAACAATAAACTCAACCCACATATGACGCCAAGTCTGGGAATCGAACCCGGGCCACATTGGTGGGAGGTTCAAGTGCCCTCACCACTGGGCCATCCCTGCTCCCCAATGACTGTAAAATAAAATATAGCCATTAACTAGATGAGATTTGGGTGTTTTAATATAGTTTTGTTTGTTGTTTTGTTTTATTATTTATTATTAGTGAAAATTTTTCATTAAATTAGTATCCACAATGAGAATGCTTACAGTGTGTCAGAGCACTTACGGTAACTAAGGCACAACACAGTTGCCTTTGTAAGTGAATTGCGATTGTCAATAAGGAACAGTGGCCATGATTTTTAGCTACTTTGATTTTACAATAGTGGACAAAACTTTTACGAAACTTTTAGTCGATCACCAAATTCGACCACTACAATGATATTTCAACAACGCAGCCCCCCTCCCCCTCATCAATGTTGCTTTGCCGCTGAAAAAAGGCTGGGAAATTGTCCTGCCCTCAAAGCAACATTGGGTTAGAGGGAGGGGGGAGTGAAGGTTTGCTACTCTCCAGGCGGTGTTTTCTTTGAGGTAGATTAAAATATTTGCACAAACTTCGCAGTTTTCTTAACAAGTTTTGTCCAAGAATGTAGATCAACAAGCAACCTCACATTGTGCTGGCACTTGAAAAGTTTGCTGTATGCAGTGGAATTTTTTCCACTAGCTTTACACTGGATTCCTGTAGAATACGAGGAGCTCCAGTCCTTACAAGCTACAATCTAATGAAGCTTTTAGGATGGCTGAACAAGGCAGTTCTACTATTATTGTAATAACTGACTTGAAGAATTAGCTGCATTGCTGTTTATTATTAAGGTTGAGAAAAGAAAAAACGCTTCATTGAACAAAGCAATAAATTGATATGATAATTTTGCTTTAAAGGTGGTAATAAGATGATTGAATTGAATGTTGCTGTGAAAAGCACTCCTTGGATTTGTACATCTATCCTTATTATTTTAAACAATTGATTGCAGGTGGACCAGATGAGTAGCCGATTCTGTCAGTTTTTTGGAAGACCAGGTAGCAATTACAGCAGCAGTAGAAGCGGAAGTGAAGGTTTGTTTTAAGTTAAAGCTGAGAAATGTGTATCTCCTTAGTTGGTAATTTGACGCTCAGTAAATAGAGGCTTTGTCAATATTTTGCTGATCTTCACTCAGGTGACTGTCTTTGTTGTCCCCCAATCCAGACTCTCCACTGTCGATAAAAAAGAAGTCTTGTACCATTTGTGAATCTTGATTCAGTTTACCATCTCTTTTGCCCTCCAATCCAGCCTCTCAGGAGCTTTCCATTGAAGTACTATACTGTTGACATTATTACATAACATCTTAAAAGTCAATCCACATGAATCTTTAATTGGTGTGTTATTGGCAAAGATTCTTGTTCAATGGTTCTCTTACTAAGTGAGTTCTCTTGTCACAGGATTCTCCAGTGGTGGTGCCAACACCCCCCGTACGCCGTCTCCAGGACCAAACTACTTATTCGCACCCATAACATCTTCAGTAGACAATAGCATTGAATCCCAAAGCTTGACAACAATGCTTCAAAATAACCAGGTCAGTGTCCAGCCACTGTTAGACGAGGTCATGTCATCGGGAAAGGAAAAGAACAAAGTAATGGGCTCAGTTCGTCTGGAGGATATCGAAGCCAATGTCAAAAAGGACCCAGAGATCTCTGCAAAGAAAGAGGTCAGTGACCTGGAGCAGGACAAAGAGAACATTGGTAAAGGTGTGGAAATAACGAATAAACCTGAGCAGATGGCCGCATTTAACATGCTTGTGGAGAAGATGAAGTCATCAGGTACCCTTCCAGAGAAGCCACAACCTGCAGTAAGTTGCATTTCTTTTATTAATTTAAAGTTGTGAATTAAGTGTGGGAAAATTTGATTTCAAATCAATGCCATTCTTAGTAAGTTGTCAGGCCATTTATTGAATGTGGCTAAATGCAATTTAGGCTAAGTTAAACTCGAGACAGTGCTGGCCAGCAGTTTCCGTTCAAACTATTTGGGGTGGCCACATAACTTCACAGGGGCTGTCAGGAATTTACGGCTCCCCTGTTGAGGTCATGTCATTTCGTTCGTGTTGCTTCACGTTGCACACGCTCACAAAGTTGCTGCTCCCTTATATGGAACACCAACACTGTCTTCTGTGTAATTGTCCCATTATATGCGGTGCATTTTACATTATATGCGGTGCTTTTTGTATTATATGTGGTGTATTTTCCATTATATGCGGTACTTTCCACTTTATATGTGGTGCTTTTTACATTATATGCAGTACTTTTTGTATTATATGCGGTACTTTGTACATTATATGCGGTACTTTTGTCATTATATGCAACTTGCTTTTGTAATTATATGCAGTGCTTTTGAAATTATATGCGGTACATTTCGCATTATATGCAGTGCTTTTGGCTATATATAAGGTAGTTTTTTCATGATATGCGGTGCTTTATTTGTCATCATTATATGAGGTGCTTTTGTCGTTATATGCAGTGCTTTCTTCATAATAAGGATGAGGTCGAGAATCTACGGGGATCTGGGTAAGAGTTTTTACAGATATCGATAATCCGCCATTTTGTATCAAGCGCGCGAACATTACGAATGGACATTCTTGCTGGTGCTCTCCTTTGATTTGCATTCAGTGGAATTCATTATGGAGACAGTCTTAAAAGTCTCTAAGCCTCGGAGGTCTAACTGAGAAATTTGAAACCGAACGCATTACTCCGGTACAGGTGTAACTTCTCGCGGTGATATGATGTCTTTGTAGGAAATAGCAAGGGATGATAGGCCTGCACGACGTCTAAAAACGGAAACATTTTTGAAGTGTAACTTCTTTGAATTTTGTTCTGACAAGCATGTCATTTAAAGATTTTCCTTTTTTAAAAAGAGATTAGTGGTGGCTCTTTGAAGATTTCTCGCAGGAAAGGCTGGTTTTGTATTAAGTGCCATTTTCCCATTAAAACATGTTTGAGGCTGGGCACTGATGGTTTTGTTACGAAACGCAATATTTGTTTGGGGTGTTGTCTTTTTGCTTCAATGCCGATGACCTTTCTGTAAATTTGACATCTGATAAACTTTTTTCAATCAGTTTATTCGGGTAGCCTCTAGCAAGGAGTCGTTATTTAATTTTTTTAATATTTTCCTCAAACGTTATTTTTTGAGGAGTTTGCTCGTTCGAGTCTTAGGGCTTTAACCAATCCTTTTTTGACTCTTGATGGGTGGCTAGAGGAAAAACGCGTGTATTGAAAGGTTTCAGTGTTTTAATATCCAATATGGAGTGAATGCAATTGAATGCAGTCTCAATCTTTGAGATTTTTAAGTGGTAAATTTGATTGTTGGATGATACGAGTTTGCTTGTTTGATGAACCGTTCTATAACATGTTTACCATGTCCCACAGAGAAAAGATGTCTTACACCCTAAGCCTGCTTGGTATAGCATCTTTTTCTCGGTTGCAGTCGGGATTTTTTTCACAAAGCGAGATGCCAGGCACACAAACTGCATAGTCCATGTCCTTTGCGGACAAGATTTCTTCCGTTTTCTCTTCCTTCCAGAGCTAGTGCTTCTCCCACCAGTGCTGCTTGGTTGGAATAAGAGGCTCCTTTCTTTCCTAACAGAATCGCTGTAACTCATGGTTGTGCCTGAGGCAGCCGCGTTTTCATCATCCTCATCTGTTTACCTTTGATCAGCCACATACTTTGTGCACAGTTCTCTGAGTCGAATACGGTCACCAATCGTGTTGACTACTTGGTCAGTAAAAGTGCTATCTGACATAGATAATGGGTCTATCCTTTCGTTTAAAAAGCTTTCTGAAAGGGTTTCCAAGCTCAATTGAATCCATGAGCGAGGAGGTCAATTCGTACGCTTGAAACAAAATGGCGGATTAGCAATATCAGTAAACTCTTACCCAGATCCCCGTAGATTCTCGACCTCATCCTCATAATGAAGAGAGCACCGCATATAACGACAAAAGGCACCTCATATAATGATGACAAATAAAGCACCGCATATAATGAAAAAACTACCTCATATATTGACAAAAGCACTGCATATAATGCGAAATGTACCGCATATAATTTCAAAAGCACTGCATATGATGACAAAAGTACCACATATAATGTACAAAGTACCGCATATAATACAAAAAGTACCCCATATAATGTAAAAAGCACCACATATAATGTGGAAAGTACCGCATATAATGGAAAATACACCACATATAATACAAAATGCACCGCATATAATGTAAAATGCACCGCATATAATGGTAGAATTGCACAGAAGACAGTGTTGGCGTTCCTTACCCTACCTGCCCTTTGGTAAGTATGTGGTAAGTATGTTAGTTTTCCACTGATTAGTAGTGTGACGGTGTCTGGGTGGATGCCACTCACAGGGTTGTCATGGTTACCTGCTGCACTCGGATGCAGTTCTTGGTTCCACCAACCTCACAGGCACCTCCCCCACGCTCATTTATTGTTGATGAGTTTAAATAGGTGTTATTGAAAAACAATTGCAATGTAACATTAATATAGAGAAACTGTTGACTATCTTCGATTGGCCTTAACAATACTTTGATGTTTGTTATTCAATATCACTATATCCTCTTTCTTTATGCAAAGATCTCCGGTTTGCCAACTCATTTGCTGCCAAGACCTCCATCCCCCAAACGGAAAAGTCCCAGGAATTCTCCAACACCAATGCAGGATTTTAGAAGATCTCCATCACCTTCTGCACTGTTGAAAATGATGACCATGCAGGCTCCTTTGTCAGACCCTAGACCTACTTCACCAGCGCAGGTGGTGCCGCAGATGAACAGATCTGCTTCTCCTTTGGAAATGTTCCACAAGTTCAATTCCATGGGTGAGTTATAAAAGAGAACAAGAAAGGATACAGGGAATCCTACTAGGACTCTACCTTCCTTTTACCCGGTTGCTTTTGTGTCAGTTGCACACCAACTTTTACAGCATTGGTTACTGTTCGCAATCTGAAACACTCATATTGATATATTTAAAATGGATTAATGTTAGATTGCTCGCATTCAAATAATGTAGTATCTGATTTCTCTTTGTCCTTTCTAGTAACTTCTCCCCAGGATTTGTATTCATCCCCATTGCTCCGGAGATCACCCTCTCCTCACGCCATGCAAGCACAGCAGAGGCGCAGCCCTCACCTTGAATTTGGAGCTCTGAATATGCAGAGGGTACCACACCAAGTAATGCCACCCTACCAATCAAGACCACAACCTAGTGGTATACCGCATCGAACTAATCAGCAGCCTGTGAGGAAACCACAAGAGAGACATGGATTTCCTCCTGAACAGCGTAGTCACACAGCAGCACACTCACAGCCAGTGTCATCTCAGTCCAGTAGTCCATACATTACTGACCGATCCTTTATGCCGACATCTGTTATGAGGAAGATCCAGCAGGATCGCATGGATCAAAAAACGCCAAAGACTGAGGAGAAAGTGCAGGCCCTGGATCAGTCTAAAGAAAGAAGCACTTCACAAGAGGACAAGACAACTGTTAACAGAAAAGACTTTGCTGCTCCAGGAACTCTCCCCAAGCAGCCATTGATGGACCAAGAATCCTCTCCACTGATGGCACGATCACAACCTGAAGCTGCAGGTGATTTCATAAAAGGAGTGCTACTACAAAAGCACATGGACGAGAGACAGGCTCCAGCTCAAACCAGTGCTATTAAACAAGACAATTTACTTTCTCCAAGATCCATGATGTCAGGTGAGGCAGAGTTGTCACAAGGTGGCTCACCAGTGTTGCAGAAGCCAACTGCCTTTAAACCATTGCCAGGATCTCCCCAATTACCATTTTCTAGCCTCAACAGTGGCATTCACTCTGAACCTACAACTCCTCTGCACTCATTCAACCAAAGTGGTGGGTCTCCTTTGAAGCCAGTACTGCCCAATTCAGCACCTTGTACTCCTCAGCGCCATCCTCTAGTCGATAAAGCAGGCTTGCTTTCACCCCATCAGCTGGTTTCAACTGGACTGATGGCAAGAGGTGACACCCACAAGCCAAATGTAGGATTGTTTGCGCACAACATTTCTTTGGAAAGCCAGGCTAAAGGTGCTCGTAGTGGCATCACTAAAGTGGTAGCGGCCAATGAAGGAAGGCCATTGACTCATTCATATGAACAGCACGCACATGTTTCTCCAGATAAGGTGTCCGCAGTGTATGATGACCCGTTTCATGCGAAAAGAAGTGAAGGTTTGTCAGGGATTCATCCGTTATCTCAACACAATCCAAACACTATGGGTGTTCAAAGAATGGTGAGCAGTGACATGGCAGCTTCTTCACAGGAGGGTTTGTCTGTAAATCATCCAACGCATAGAATTCATGGAGGAGAGACAAGACCTACACCAGTTCATCACGTCCCAAGACCATTCCATGGGACACATGGCCCACGACCACGGCCGCATTTACCCAATGGACGATTGTCACCATCAGGAATGCCAGCAATGCATAGGAATCCAGGACGCACCCCATTCAACTCCCCCATGCCAGGTATGGTAATGCAGCCGAGGTCTGCCATGCTTCCAGGAATGATGGCGCCTAATGTTCATCCAGCTTACTTGAGGATGATGTCTTCAGCTGGTTCGCCCATGGGAATGCCTTCTCCTGGAATGAACCCAGTATCCATGAGGATGCAGATGCCACACTCGCCGGGGAGGTACCCTGTTATGCCTGGACATCATCCAGCCATGATGTATCCAGGGCGTCCCTCACCTGGCTACCCACCAGTCAACCCTGCTGCTGCGGCGGCAGCCATGATGGGCGCTCGTTCCCCTCACATCCCCCCTCAGTCTGGTCTGCAGCAAGGTCAGGGTAGACGAGGTAAGCTGTTCTTTTGATTTGTGTCCTTGACTGTTAAATATTGTTCAATGAACTGCTAACAGAAGCCCCTACTCACCTTGGTTTGATTGTGTTCCCAAAGCATCTGTAAGGGAGGGAAGGATGAGAGGAAAGGGAGGGGAGATCTACTTTGAAAGGTGGTAAGGGAATGGGCTGGGGAATGGGGTGAGTCTTATTATCGTAAAATACTTTCAGTTTATTAAAGGACGATTTTGCTTGAAAATGATTGAGGTGTATTTGGATGGATTCATTGTAGGGATTCTAATGTTTCAGGTGAGGGGTCTTGTGGCGAAGTGTAAAACTAGCACAGAAACATTATACCAAGCGATCCACAAGACAATCACTAAGTCAGAATCTTCAAACGAAACATGGCGTTATGAGGTAGCACACACCAGGAGCCAATCGGTTGATGTTCGTGCCTGAAAGGGGGCGTAATAGGGACAAGCTACGACGGGAACAGCATCGAGGTTCAATGAGGAAAATAATGGCGCTGTACGATAAATTACTAAATTAGAGGTTTTGTGAAGAACGTGAGAACAGGACGGTTAATTGTTTACTTCCTAAAATAATTTGAAGTTGAACGCCGTTCCTACCAATTCACTACTTGGACAGTTCGGACACTTTGTTCCAGATGAACTTAAACTTCTTCCCGATCATTCTACTCGTGTGTAATTGGTGTCCGAAAACAATATTTTTACAGCGTGAATTTTTCGTTGGTGTTGCCGCGATAGTTGCGTAAGATCACTATTTTCTGTTTTTGCTATTTTATGAAACGTTGCGTGCCGGATTATGACATAACAGAAACAACAGTAGCTGTCGTTTATTATTTGTACACCTTTGACCGCAACGATCGTATTTGAATTAAAGTTTGATCTTGCGTAGGAGTATTTTGAAACATTCATTGCGAAAACCAATGATAAACTTCAATGATATTCGTGTATCTCGCCGGCTTTCAGGATACGCGGGTCTTTGTAAAACGGTGCGATTCTTGGTGTATCCCACAAATGTCCTGTATTTGAACACAGTTCGAGGTGGCTGTTATGAGTAAACCGAGTGAAACTTTGTTCGAGTTCGAGTTAGGTTGAAGTTTTCCAGAGCGATTTTTATGCAATAAATGATTTGTTAAAATTTGGTGTCTTCGTTTGCGTGCTTTGCGTGATATTTTGTTTACTGTGAAGTCTCCGATGTGACGTAACACACGCAAGGCCTTTACAAACACGTCCTGCAGTTGAGTCACATTTGAAACGATATTTATTCATATGTCAACTGTTTTTGTTCAAGGGAGCTTGCAGATAGCAAAGGTTCTTCGAGTCGGGTAGAAAAAGATAGTTGAATAAGCACTTCGGTTTGAATAAATAAAGGAATCTGAAATGCTAAAGGACATGAATGAAATGTCCATAATAAGAAAAGAAAAATGATTTATTATATTGCAATGAACGAATGAACGAAACTGAGATTACAAAATACAGCGTTGTATCAATCATGGTAGTTTTGACTAGCTGTGTTACATGTAAATTCCACGCTCAGCGTAACTCCTTTTCCTGAACTTCACGATGCGTGCAGGATCCTTGGCGCCTTGGAGCTCTGTAGTTCCGCCCCTATCTAGTTTCCAACTATTGTTTCTCAAGAAGAAGCTTTTGTATTCTAACAACAAATACACTACAGCTTCGCTCTGGCGCCAGAATGCCACGTTGTTCTTTTGTAGAGGACGTCTAAGGAATGATAATGTCTGAGCGAAAAACCGACAGTTCGTGTTTATAAATCAGGTGTAGCGCCATGTTTCAGCTCAGGTGTACGTCCCCAAAGCTGCCAAATAGCTTTCAGACCCGAAAAGAAATTTTCTTATCCCATTTCTACAGATTGCCGGTTAGTTTTGCGTCCAAATTCACTCAATGTGTTTTTGAATCTTGGAAAACTTCAAATGTTTTTTATTTCAAAATTATCAAAAACTGAACTTTTGGTAATAAGTTTTGTGAATGTGAAATAGATTTACGGGTACGAAATCTTTTCGAGGGTTTAAGCAACGCACATCAGGAACCCTTTAATTCCGTGGTGGTATGTCTTCTCACGAACATACTTTAATACAGAGACCACACAACGCACAATTAAACTGTTACTGAATTTTACTCTTTGCTTACAGATCTCTCTCTGGCGCGTGCATCTCTAAAGGGCGATTTAGACGGTACGATTTTGCCTACGATTTGTCGCATGCGACGCGCTTACGCCATGCCTACAACACGAATCGCGTCGTGTAAATCAACCTACAACATCCTTACGACAGACGCACACAACACGAAAAATGTCGTAGGATTTTAAAACATGTTTTAAGGGCGATTTAGACGGTACGATTTTACCTACGATTTGTCGCATGCGATTTCTAGAGCGCGCGCTGCTTGCGTCATGTAAAAATCGTACACAACTCTCGCCACTCAACATTGCCTTTACTTACGATTGTCGTAGGATTTTAAAACATGTTTTAAAATCCTACGACATTTTTCGTGTTGTGTGCGTCTGTCGTAAGGATGTTGTAGGTTGATTTACACGAAGCGATTCGTGTTGTAGGCATAGCGTAAGCGTGTCGCATGCGACAAATCGTAGGCAAAATCGTACCGTCTAAATCGCCCTTTAAAATCCTACGACAATCGTAGGTAAAGGCAATGTTGAGTGGTGAGAGTTGTGTACGATTTTTACATGACGCAAGCAGCGCGCGCTCTAGAAATCGCATGCGACAGTCGTAAGAGAAAATCGTACCGTCTAAATCGCCCTTAAAGCAAGTTGTTATAGAGATGCACGTGCCAGACGTCACTTTTAAACACGTAAACAAACCAAACTGGTTAGAAGACTGACAGTAAATTTTATTTGCCTGGTGAAAATTTCCCTTTGCTGTAATTAGTTAGGCTGTTGTGGTCTCCCTGTCTACACGCCAGTTATAATTTTTTTTTTCCTGTGGCTGTTGACGAAGCAAAATAAAATGAAATAATGTGTCTTCCTATAAGTTTGGTTAGTATTCTGTCTGTCCACTTGTGATTAGAATTACTCAACTGTCGTAATTATCTCAGGGTTTGTTGTGTCCAAGATGTGGGGAAAGAGAAACGAATTAAGTTTTATATTGCAAGCATCACAGCGGTTTTCAATTGAGTGTTTTTGGTTTTGCATTACTACGCTCTGTGAATGGTTAACAAAACTCGCGCCACTTTCTCAACCAATGAGAATCCAAACCAAAACCAATCGTGTTTTGGCCGCACGCGTTTTCCCGCGGTTGGCGCCGGTTGTATGTATTTGCTTCGAATTCTGATTGGCTCGCTGCGATTGGCCAGAGTAATTACTTTGGATTTAGTTCTACGACACTCAATTGGAAACCCCTTTATACAGACGTTTTATCTGTTTATTTTTCAGTGGCAAGTCCAGTGATGAATCACCCGCCACAAAGTCATTCCCCTGCGGGAGGGGGTAACATCCTGTCGAAGTGGTTCAGCGAAGACGTCCTGCAGCAAGCTCACCCCGGACAGCGATCAGTCACGCCTGACTACACCAGGAAGGTGATGTCGGTGGAGGAACTTGAACGACAGCAGGCTGCGACTGTTAACTGATTTGATGTGTGTACTCAAGCGCACTAACACTATCACTCCTTAGACTGTTAAGCTTCAAACCTTACAACTTTATTTTTTGTTATACTAGGAAACAAACAGGGAAAAACGCGGGAAAGAATTGGGGATTAGGTTCCGTTGCAATAATTATATTTTGGGTTTCTGAGTTGATCCCATGTGAACAGCATAATAAACAGTACTACGGTTAAGTACTGCTCGTGCAGTAGCTTTCATTTGAATAGTCACACTTTAGGATTCATCCACGAACTCAATAGATAGAACCATCTTGTACAACACAATAAACAGCATCACAGGAAAGTACTGCTCAGTAGCTTTCATTATGAATGGTCACACTTAAGGATTTCATTCACAGACTCAGAAGTTAGTATCACTTTGTACAGCTTGTTAAACAGCACCACAAAAAATATGTTCAGTAGCTTTCATTTGACTGGTCGTGCTCTTGTATTTCAACCACATTTATCGGGATCAATATTTAGGAGTGAAAAGTGTTGTTGTACGCCGGTGCCTTGCTTTTGTCCTTGTTTTTTTGCTGTCTAGAGTAAAAGGCTTTTGCTAGTGGTAATTTATTGTGTATTTTGGCATACTGAGGCCGCTGTTGGAGTGTGCGTGATTGCTTGTTTTCTCTTGCTTACGCGACATTAGTACCAATTATTTATTTATCCAAGGTTTTCTCTTTTCTTTAAGTTATTTCTTGTACATAAACTCACCAGTTTTTTCACTCGCAACCGGGCATGAGTGAGGGATTTCATAAGGGGTTCAGTGTTGCCTTTGTAAAAATTAAAAAAAGAATCCCAAAATCGTAAAACGTGCAAACGAAGGGCACCAAAGATATTATTAATCAGTGGCTTCAAGAGAGGGCGAGGTCTCTTGGTGGCTTTTATTTGGATGATCAAAGGATACCATCGTCCACAGACTCACAGGATGGAGCAACCTTGTACAGCATAATAAACAGCACCACAGGAAAGTACTGCTCAGTAGCTTTCACTTGAATGGTCACACTTTAGGATTTCATCCACAGACTCGCAAGTTTGAGCAACCTTGTACGGCATAATAAACAGCTCCTCGTCTACTGACTGGAAACTTGCCACCATGTTACTGAATTACCCATCAAACTTTAGTCTGTTAGAAAATAAATAAGCAATCAAATCAAAATGGGTGATTTGTCTATTCTATTTCACTGAGTTGACGAAATAATTGAAAAATTTGTTAGCAAAGAAACACGCTGTCCGTACTTTGTATCTTGCTGTTTTTTTGTTTTTCTTTGTTCATGTTATCTTGTGTCTCAAAGAAAATGAATTTAAAAGTGAATGAGATCTGGTAAAAGGAATATGTGGTAAACATATGATTTGTACAGAAGACCACATCCAAAGAAGCTACTGCAATATATTAAAGCAAACGTAATAAATATGGAGACTCTTGTAGCGAATGTAGATAAAAATACTTCCTGGACACTGGTCAAACGTACGAAAACTGTAGCGGTAATTACTCAGTTGAAACTATGGTTTTATGGCAAGTTACATTCAGTTTATAAACAGCAACATGCTGAGAGCGGTTTTCAAATGAGCGCTGAAAGTAATTCGCCTTTGCTTCATCGTTACTTCCCGACGCCCTGTGATTGGTTAAAAAACGAACGCTGCTTTTTCAACCAATGACAAGTTGACAACCAAAAGTAATCGTGCCTCGCTCGCATGCGTATTCCCGCGCTTGGCGCCGGTTACATGTATTTGCTTCGATCTGATTGGTTCATTGCGCTGTTTGCGTCTATTGTGATTGGTTAGAGTAATTACTTTTGTTTTTAATGACCTTCAATTGAAAACCGCTCTGCTAAGCTGAAAATAAAATTATTACAAAGTAGTGAACGATCAAAATGCAAGATATTGAGAAAGAAATTCTCTGTGCTCCACTTGGACCTGCAAACTCAACAAATCAACAATGAACTCGTGGTAATGTAAGAGGCTTCGAAGGACACTTGTATTATGCATACTGGAGTCATGCAAATAAACTTAATGTTGACCTGTTGTAACTTTATTTGTTGGAATGAATTGAGGCGTTTTTCTCACAATTGTCGGAATTGGGGAATATTTTATAGCTGTGTTTTACTTAACATTTTTCCTATTTGTACAGTTCTTTTTGGTTAAAAGTAAGTTTTAATTTTCTTGAAGCAAAACTTGCTCTCTACGAGAGACTGTATCTGAAATACGTAATAATAATTTATGCATCGGCTCATAAAAAGTTCGACGTCTGAATCAAACCCGTTCCAAAGCCGAAATTCCCGGTTAAGCCAGGCGGGAAGTACGGCTGAGTCGTTCCAAATTGAAGCAGCCGTTCTCAAATGATTCAGACGCCGAACTTTTCATGTACTTCATTCAAGCTATTAGGTTCGGCTCATGAAAAGTTCGGCGTCTGAACTGGGCCTAGCAGAAAGTGTATTTGAAAAAACATCGGACCGTCGAGAAACAAGCACTCGCTGCAAAAACGCATACTTTTGGATCGTAACTTAACAGTTTTTTTTTATTCTCCCAAACTTTCCTTCGTGAAGCGGTTTTGTTGATAGCCATCACCAGCTTGATCACATTCAAACACCGTACCTTTTGGTTAGCAAATTAATGATGGCAAAACTTCAAGGTGTGACCAAGCTTGATACTAAGTATGGCGTATGAAAGGTGCGAGGTTTTAAAAGGGCCATAGTCGCTACTGGCTGTGTAGCATCGCACTGAAACACTGGAGACCTGCCCTTGCCTTCGAAAATAGTGGGAGAATGAGGCCAGTGACCGGGGACTCACGCGGAGAGGCAGACTTTGAGCCAAAGGTGTCACTTGACCATCTGCGACACGGAACTGGTCTTTTTTTTTTTTTTCGTAGAGGACCCACCTTGTCTGGGGTAGTGGACTATCGAAGACACCACCTATCTCATGGGCATTACTTACAAACTTTTATTGGCTTTAAAATTTGAGTTGACACAAAAATATTCAGCTAGCAAGAGTCAGCTAAACAAGAAAAGTGAAGTTTGAATCTCATTGTCATTTCTTACTACAGGATAGAGGGGTGGCTACTGTGATAAAGACACCATCTTTTGAGCCGGGTCGAGGAAGGGGGTGCAGGCAGAGGCCACAATCTGTTTTGTGGTTTGGTGGGTTCTGTTTGAGTATAGTAGTTTTGACCACTTCTCTGCATACTCTACCCCAGCACCAGATCCCTATGGCCTCGGCCCATTGACAGATTATTCAGGTGTCGTTTCTTTTCGTGCATCCGAATCATTGAAATCATCCCAGATCTGAAAAAAGGCAAAAGATGAGGCTTTTCTAGTTCATAAACATTGGTTCAGATAGTTTGCCTCAACGTTAACAAAATTGACTTTGTGCTAAGATTTTAGGAGAGTTTGAAGTCGCCCCGGCGGTAACCAGAAAAAAATGAACTTGTTTCACGTTGTTAGGAGAGTCTGAAGGCGCCCACGATCTAAAATTGGATACGACAAACCATTTGCGTTTTTCAACGATATCTAACATAACTGGTCCGGTCATTCATTCAACCTCAGTATTTGATATTTTCAGCTACCAGACGTCTGGGCAACTTCGTATTCATAAGCGGAACCCATTGGACTGTTGGTTTGCGTGCCGTGACGTCACTCATGCTGCTTTGCATGCACGACAAATGGCCGAAAATGAAACGATAGACTGGTTTGCTGGTGCCACAGAAAGAATGGTCTTTAAAAGTGACCCCTAAACCTCATTGAGATTTGTTTTAATATGTATGATGCAAGTCTTGCCGGCCGACTTTTCAAATGGTTTTTATAACTGCCGCATGCTGGAACCTCTCAAGCGCCGGATCGGCGTGGTCTTGAAAAGGCACTTGACTGCTGACGTAGCAGGCGAAGTTGTTTCTGATATAAACACGTTACTTGTAGCGACCAAAACCAAGAATTTACCCGTAGTAGACGTGTATGACGATTAAGCTTTGTTCTAAATCTAAGGGTCGATTTTTTAAGGAAGTCTAAAATCGTAGCCGACGTCAAACTATTCTCAACACCCATACAAAGAATAGCTTTTGGCTGATATTTAGAGCTAGTTGAAAAATAGGCTCTTGATATTTAAGACTTGGCTGCCTTGGGGTGAGTTAGTTCACTGATTCTCGAACTTTTTCATGCTTTCCTCGCCGTTTCTAGAAAGAGATTATAGAATCTACAAGGGCCCAGGAAAGCGGCACTACTCACTGGGCCGTCGTTTCAATAACTGACTTCAAGACTGCTTGATAGTTTTCATTTAAATGGTCACACTTTAGGATTTCATCCAGACTCAGACGTTCGAAGAACCTTGTACAGCGTAATAAACAGTATCATAGGGAAGTACTGCTCAGCAGCTTTCAGTTTGAATGGTCACACTGATATTGCGTGATCTCTAAGCTAATTAAAACTCTTTAATTGCATTATCAAAAGATCTCTTTTTTAATTATAATTTCTTCAAAAGAAAAACCTGGATCATTGTATAATTCGATTCCAAGGATTTGATTGGCTTTGCTGCCATGGTATATGAGCTATTACACCATGCCCCACGAATACTTTATACACTATACCTTTTCTTCCGGTCTTGTTTTTCGAAATAGAATGTGGCAAGATTTAGCGCCGGATATTTGTGGTTGTTTGTAAAACCACTCGCTCTTGTTGGATACGAGATGTGTTATAGCCAACTCGGCGCTACTCGCCTCGTTGGGTATCTACCATCTCGTATCCAACGCGCGCCCGTGGAATAATAGACCAAGGAGATATACATGACATGAAATAAGGGACCATAAACAAAGTTAAAAAAACGTCTATTAACAAAAGCTCTTTTGAAATGCTCGGTCTTACAAGCGGCAGTATAAATTAAAGTTAAGACCCGTGATCTCACGAGTTTGCCGTGTTGGGGTAGAAGGTAACAGGTCTTGTGGTGGCCCAACTTGATTTTATCTCAAGACCTGCATCAAATAACAGAATTTAACTCAGCGCGCTGAAGAACCTTTCTATTCGACTAAGAAACTTGGAATAATAGGCAGATCAGTGATATTCAATGCCATACTGAAAAAAAAAGACTGTATGAGGCTCCTAAAAAGGAATATCAATTTGAGAGTTCAAAGTTTGGCTCGAATATAGGAATGGTTTTGACCATTAGTTGCGTTCATTAGTAAGAGATTTCAGTTTGGGTTCGGCAAAGCAAAAATTTCGGTGAAACTAGCTCAGTACAAAAGAAAGCGGCTTTCGTTAACGAAGATGGACAATTATCAAATACAAGAAAGATCCTCGCAGTTCAAAATATATGTTTCATATATTTACATTCATGGACAATTATCTTGTAAAAAGTCCGTTAATTCCACTTTGAACTTATAACAGCCGGGGAGATCCACTGTCCAACAGAGTTTAGCTCGGCCAATAAATCACTTATCGCTTGTTCTAGTTTTTGTTATTAATTTCCTGCATGTGATATACACCGACTGAACAATAAGGTCGAGGGAAAATTATCCTTACTAACCATTACCCGACTTACCATAACAAAAAATATACTTGGGGCGATCTCGAACAACGAAACAATGGGCCTAGACAAGAAACAATGGAACTGCAGATTATCTGGGTCGATTGAAAACAGAGCTAGGAAAGGTGCAGGCCTTCTGTCGCACTGGAAGAGTCTGAAATAAACGGTGTTAATACATGATTCATCATGTGATATTGCAAATTATAAAGGGACACAGATAATTTAATACATCTACCGGACGGCTGAAATCTTTAAAACCCCATCAGTACCTGCAGTAGCCTTGATTTGAGATAAATGAATTATTTTAGAGTTCTGTAGTGAAATCAGCCCGTAAAATTACAAAAACACGCGAGGCATTTGGAAGAAATAAATTTAGCATGTTTGCCTCGAGACATAGCTCAAAGCTCATTTCACCAAAAAAATATTTTGAAAATTTACACTAATTTCATAATTGGCTGGAACACTAGCTGTGATGCCGGATAACCTATTTTCACTTAGAATCACGGAATCTTACATGCACACGTGTTGCAGTTGGTTATCAAGTCCATCTTAGACACGTGAAAATTATTTAAATATGACGGCACGAAACATTCGGTAAACCTAACAAAAACACAAAACCGTTGTCCATACACGATAGCAACGAGCAGAGTCAGATAAACGGGCTGGAAAGTGCTTACGTTGGCTATTTATCAGTGACCGGTATACACTTCCTAACGTGTGATTTTCCGCACCTTCCTTGTTAAACAGAGGGGAACGTTTTCCGTTTTTTAGACGCAACGTGGGTTGATTTCGTGCCTCGGAAGTAATGAGGGAGTTGGTTTACAAATCGTGACATCAGAATATGAAGTATGACACAGGGAACTTAAGTTGCGTATATAAAATGTCGGCACAAAAAAACTGAATCAGTTTAGTCAACTATCTGTGGAATAGTCACCAATACATTAATTTACAAAACACAGCTTGAAATATACTGGAAAGGAAGAACACTCTGTATTCACAAGGTGAGAAAACTTTCTTATAATTTTGTCCAATGTAATATTATTATTATTGTATGATTTTTGCCTGAAAAGCCGTTAACTCGTAACGTTGTCCGTAAACACGGCTATAACAATGCGAATGTTTTGTCTTTAATTTTCAAGTTTACAGGGTTCACAAAGTAGTAATCTCAAATATTGTTAAGAGGAGTTTGGGATAAAAAAAAATTTAGACAATGATCGCAACAGGTTATCAGCATGTTCCCGCTATACTAATCCAGTGGTATTCTCAAACCTGTATTTTCACTTCAAACGTAGGGGTCATGTATGTTAATGAAAAAAAGTCGCCCAGCCAATACATCTAGATGGCATCTAACACGCACATTACGTAATCTCATGGGAAAGAATTTTTTTCTTTCCCTGAAACAATTTAAAAAATATTGCCATTACTCATAAAACAAGTCTCAACCATGTTGGTTCAAGTTCCTAATTCGCTGACCTCTGGTTTTCTTTTCTTACAATGTTGACCTCTGTTTTTCTTTTAACCATTCGACATGTCTGTCCTTGTCTAATTTTTGTCCTTTTCTTTTTAATGACAATTCTAACTTAGTCTCATGATAAAGGCCTAAGAATTCGTGGGTTGTCGCGTGATTCTCTTCTGAATTATTTGTTGTTTAGCGAACGTAGTTATCTAAAACACCGCAGGTTTAGTTCTGACAGTCCAAATATCATTTACCGGTCCTTGAACGCCAAAAAAATGTCGTCCTTGTGTGGTCACGAAAACGGATCGTATTTTTTCGCATGCAATTGCGCAAAAATCCGGAATAAACGAGAATTGAGGGAAAATCAGTTACGACTGATAAAGAATAATAAGGCTTATTTTTCAAGGTACGTAGATGTATTTTAACACCTCTGTAGGGATTATTTCGTGAGAAACGCTAATTTGGCACACTGTGCATGTGATAGGTTTGTTCGCGTGATCGCGCTGTTTTTCGTGACCATTTGTTTTCGCAGTGTGTACCCAGACTGCCTCGCGCCGCTGGGCGTTGCGTGACGCGTGCGCAGAACAGATTTGCCACACCGCCACATGTGCGTTCGAAAGTTCAGCAGACTCACTCACTACAACAACGATCCCAGCGAAGGGATGCGAGAGGAAATCGCTCCTTCTCTAAAGTGATTTTCCTTCTCCCTTTCATTTCAGCAAGCTGCTGAACATGCAACGCTTCTGAGGCGTAAGTTAACACCATGGAACTAGAATGACTTGGGTGGCAGAAGCATCGCGTCTTTAATGGCTGTGTGCAAGAGCCGGACTTTCATGGCGTTCCCCTCGACGCGTTCCCAACAGCCGTCGACGGGCTGCCACAATTCACATTACGCTCCACAGCCACAGCAAGAAACTCAACCGGATAGACCAATCGGTTATGGAGCTTTTGGCGTAGTGTGGTGAGTTTTTAGAGCCAGCAACAGTTTCTTTTATCGTATTTTTTCTTGACAATTATATCTACATGTTATACACAGGTCTGTGACAGATCCGAGGAATGGAAAGAGGGTCGCTTTGAAGAAAATGCCCAACGTTTTTCAGAGTCTGACGTCTTCGAAAAGGGCTTACAGGGAACTCAAGATGTTGTGTTTTTTCAAGCATAATAACGTAAGTCAAAGTTTTTCTATGCTCTTGGCCTATAAGGCAAATATTTCTTTGAATGCCGAGTTGTTAGAATGGTGAATATTAATATTCAAAGAGGCACCGGCCGGTGGCGTTCTTTCGACTTACGCCGTTCACAAGGAAATTTCGCTGTCTGTGGATATCAAACTGATTATTCTTTCATCATGTAGGTTCTCTCGGCTTTGGACATTGTTCATCCCGGCCACGTAGACTTCTTTCAAGAGATGTATCCTTTGTTTCAAAAGAAAAAGTTTGAATGTTGAGATATATTTACCTTTGTAGCGTGACAGAGTGCGGTTCTGAAACAATCGACATTCAATTTCAGACATAGGTTTAGCCGGAGAAGGGAATGGCGATGCTCTGTCGCTCACATTTGCCGTTTCATGAAGCTTTCTGGAAAGGAAGTTGAGTTCGGAAGGACTCTTCAAAACGAGTATTAAACACGAAATCTTGAACTTCACTTTCATTTTAATAAATATTCAAAGCCTTGCAACAAATATCAGTCGTTTAATTTAAGAAATGAATTAAAGAAAGGTTGTGGCCTCCCATAGCGATTGTAGAAGGGTGTTTTTCGTTCGCAGTGAAAAGACAAATATTTGTGGGTTTTTGGTATTGCATAAATTTTGAACTTGATTCTCTTTGTTGAATAACGCTTTGCTATCGGACTGATTTTCGCTCCCACCTGTTGCTCGGCAAGTTCCAAGACGCCGACATTTCGTGCCAATTGTTTGCCAGTGGCTATATTTAACATAAGTTTTTTGGCTAGGCCCTCTTATTTCGTTTTCGTCTAGTATTTCTGCTGTCGATTATGGCGGTGTATATTAAACTTGCGTACGTAGGAAAGTTCGGCTTTCTTTTGTGCGTAATGTCGAGTTCCGGTACGAAAATGTCCCATCTGTATTTTGAACCCATGACAACAAAAGATGTAGCTTCCTTTGTGTGATATCCTGTCATTTTTAAAGAACCGAAAGGATCTGATAGTGCGGAACTTATTTGGCATCTGAGACATCATTTCATTTGTTATCTAAGTATTTCGCAAACCTGTGTGGTATTTTTAGCATCTTTACCAGATCTTTTCCGCTTTATGTGGAACTGTGTTCAGGCAATTTACAAGATTCCCTAATTGAAATCGTAGTATACATCATAGCCAAATTGGCCAGCTTTTATCCTACAAATGTCGCTATTTTCTTGGTGTTCGGAATTTAAAAATACTGTACTACAAACACAAATGTGAACTGAACTTCCTGGATATAGAAATCATTCAAAGTATTTTACAAAGCTTACAATACAGTAATAATCATCATTTTGAATGACGAAAAAGGTAAACTGCTATTTGAAAGGTCACCTGTCAATATCTCCATGGCATCAGTTGTTCTTAAAAAAAATCTTTCTATTTTGATTGGAACAAAAGCCTAGCTTTTCTTTGTATCTTAGTAAAATGTAAAATTGTGTTGTTAGATTACGTTCAAAAACGCTTTGGACTAAGTGTAACTAAAAACTTTCAAGAATGTTCAAGATGCAAAATGACAATATTTGGCAGTGAGAACTGTGCTCATAGCATCATAAGCTCAACAGTGAATGAAGCAAATTCTATAAATCTTACAGTTAAAGTTTTATTGTGAAAAATCAACACTGTATCATGCAACAGAGGTTTAGACCACCAAAGCAAGCTTATTGGAAAATTAAAAACAGTGCCTTCCTTACATTGTTATCTGCATAGGTGCAAACGTTTGTCATGTATTGTGGTTACTTGTTTCATCCAGCACTGTACATTTTCTTTAGTTTTTAATTATTCCCATGACATTTACACCTTCTTTGTATTATCTGAAAGGAAGGAAAAGTTTTGTTGTTGTTTTCTCTCTGAAAAGAAGCCTGCATGAATTGCATTCTGCCCTTTCCAGGGCTGCTATTCAAACCTCTTCTAAAGCCTCAGTATTTTATTTAAATATCCAATAGTAAAGGTCTTTTTGTCCCATTAAAATAGGGAACACAAGTGTAACATGTATATAGGCTGCAAGAATTTTGATTGTGCTTCCTTCAGTAAATTAACAACTACAGTACAAGTTTTTGTTGCATGTGAACAATTTCCTGTTGGCCTTTATCTCGAATATTAATTTAAGTCTCCTTTCTGACTTTCTCTAAATCCTTTGAAATATCAGTCCAGTGTATCTGTCGGTTTCCTGCACCAAGACTTCTTTGTTGTATCACCTAGCTAGTTAGTAGTTTTTCTTTTCTCTTGCCATCAATGCTATGGTTGACAGTGGAAATAGATTCATGTTCATGTTCTGTTGATCACTGTTAGGAAATACTTAAGACAATTACAATAAATTTTATTTGTGAACACATAATAATAATAATAATAGTAATTTCTCAGGGCTGTTGTTAATCTTTAGAGAAAATGGCTTTGCAAGAGAAACCTCTGGTAACTCCGTTTAAGTCCCCCATTATTGTTGAGTTTTAGTTATTTTCAAACTCAAAGTAGCCAGCTATCTTTACTATAGTTTTCAGCCATGCCATTGGAGCAGGCTGTTTTCTGCTAAAGACAGCGCTGGTTCCAGCAAGTTGCTTAAAAGAAATAAGTATTGCAGGACACTATTTTTGAACTTCTGGGTTAGCTAGAGTACATTTTAAACCTGAAACAAAATTGTAGATTTTTTTAGAACTCTGCCATATTACTTTACTGGAGTTGGAAGTAGTTAGTTCACATTTAGGTGTAACTTTAGTTCTGTTTTAAGTTTTGTCTCTCTATTTAAAGGTTGGTTTGCTCATAGTTGTGGCTGTGAGAATAATTGTCAAAGCCACAACTATGAAATGCAAACATTATCCTCAGGTAACTTGCAAGATTCTATCAGTGAGAGCAGCTTGAGTCATCCTTTGTAGTTTTTATAACAGTCTCAACTCCTTGGGGTTTATAGTCACAGCAAATGTCTTCAAGTTTTTAATTTTATTACATGCATGCCTTGAATTGTTTTAAAGCCGAAAATCCATGCTTGGAGCAATGAATTTTTTTTCCTTGGAAGGTGACAATCAAGGCAATAGCACCTGTTGCCTTCACAGCTTAAATAAATTAATTAATATTTTATGTTTTTATGTAAACTAAAGGTATGCAGCAGCCTATCACATAGCTGTTACTCCTGTAGAAGTGTGTGCAGTTAGTGTAAAGTAAATGCCTCAATGTATTTACGTCATGTAGTTAAACTCGTTTAAGAAAGGGGGTTACTTTCAAAAGAAACATTGGTGCTGCGTCGGTGGGGAGTAGAAACCATAGTTTGGTTTTATAAACAGAGTTGATAAGGTAATTTGGCCAATGTAACTTCAGAGATTCAAGTGCTGTTGTTTCAAACATTACACATTCTTCAGAGTGAATAACAAAGGACGTTCATTAGCCCTTCGTTAGAGTGAAAAACAGGGCTAACGCCCAAAATGGCAGTGCTCAAATCTCTTTATGGTGGTCTAATTACCTTGGCAACTCTGACGATAAAAACTAAACATTCGTTTACGGCCATGTGTCACCTTTTTGCTGTCTTCTGTCCACATTCATTTACATGTAATTTGGTTGTTAAAACAATTGTTGACCCTGTCTGTAATGGCTATTTGAAATGTTTTAAAAGTTTTAATCAAAATAATAGTACTGCCCATCCCTCAGAAAACAGAAGTATCATTTGAAATGGGTCTAAGGGATGTAGCTTAATATAAAAATAATGTAATTACTTACGATGCCATATTCCTTGACTTGCTGTTTATTAGATATATAGTTTCAGAATTAATGCAGTCTGACTTGCACAAAATCATTGTGTCCCCTCAACCACTTAGTTCAGATCATGTTAAAGTTTTCCTGTATCAAATTTTAAGAGGTAAGTTTTTGGATTGCATTTTCTCAGTAGAATGTAGATAACTAAATATATCTGTGGTGGCCTGAGATTCATTGACTTGTTCATCTGCAGCATACATAATGAAATTTCAACCTTCATGTTCTCTAATATATATTCAATTTCCAAGGTTATATTATGAGTTTTCAAATTACCAGCTCCTAGTTCGCTTCAGTTGGTAGAACACTGCAGTTGTATTCCAGGACCAATTGGGTTAGAATCCATTTGTGCACATTTCTACAAATGTTGAAAAAAAATTAAAAACTTAGGGTGGTTTTTATTTGGAAAATCAAGACTTTGGATTTCCCAATGAAACACTAAATCCAAAAACAGTTAGACACACTGAAATCCTTCCCTGAGATCAATTTTAATTTATTAACAAATCCAAATAATATTTTATGGATTTGCTGCTGCTTCTTTTTTCCTTGAAATCCAGCAATTTGAAGGATTTGCAAAACTGTTCTCATGAGCAGTGGTCTGTTATCCACTGATTGCCTGAGTGTGCAAGACTGAAGCTAGCCCTGCAGCTATTTTATGTGCAAAAGAGTAGAAGCAAGTTACAGTCCGTGGCTTCTTAGGGACCAAAAATAAAACCTTTAGTACAATCTTTATATGCCTATAGAACACAATTTGTTCCATTTTGCTCTTGCATATATCAGTCATTTTTGCTTGACATTCACATGGTGCTTCGAAACCATTACAGGATACAAAATACCTGTGATTGGATGCAGTTGCAAATAGCAAGCTTGGGCCTTCCTCAAGTCGCAAATTTCTGAATATAATGTCTTATATCTCATACAATCATTTCTTATTTGACAGGACTAAAATATCTTCACTCTGCTGGAATTTTACATAGAGACATAAAACCTGGAAATTTATTAGTCAACAGCAACTGTCTTTTAAAAGTAAGTATTCTGGTTATACAGTTTGATTTCTGATAAATTGCCAAATTCTCCTTCCAAATTGCCCTTAGTTATGTTCCTGTTGGCTTGACATTAAAAACGTTCATCCTTTTGAACAATATTATTGTAATACTTGTACTAATCATTTGATGAATTCAAGTATAATTTTTTCTTAGAGCACGTTATTGTTGGGATTGGATTCATCATCTGTCATAATAGCCATTGCTCTATGTCCAGTGATTTATCTGTAAAGCCTGTTTCACACTTTCTAGTGACATAACGATGTAAGGGCAAAGTCAAGCAAATGCAAAATATAAATTTATGCAAATGTTTCATGTCCCAAAGTTGAGCATTGTAACATTTGATAATGACATAAGCATAACTACATAAAGAAAAAATTATCTTTTCTTGATGTCGTTATGTCCATGTCATTTCATGTATCCCATTATGTCAATAGTGTGAACCAGGCGTATCATCATTATTCTAATTTGTAGCTGAACATGAATTTGTTCATCTGTACTTGTGTTATGTTTTGTTAACAGAAATGTTGTCACTGTTTCTAGATATGTGATTTTGGTCTTGCCCGTTTAGAAGAACCACATGAGAGTGCAGTCATGACACAGGAGGTAAAGAGCTGTTATAGGAACATTTGATCAACATAAGAGCATTTTATTATAAAAACGTCGTGCATGAAGTATCATCCAAATGATACTTAGGTGCAAGGGCCTTTGTATTGCAGGTGTCAAGACCTTAGAAATTTAGGCTGTTTTGTACTATTACAATACATATTGTGCATAGATTTGAATAACATTTTATTTTTTTATATTTGTGATAAAGCTGTGAATGAACTGCTTTTATCAGTTGCACTCGTCTGACACTTTCAATGATGCGTTTGTGACAGGTAGTTACTCAGTATTACAGAGCACCAGAGCTTCTTGCTGGGGCAACCAACTATGGTCAAGCAGGTATGTGCAAATAACTGTCAGTCATGTAAAAAAAAAAGGCAAAATTTGCAGCATTCTTCACAGCTATGTTAGCTATGTTTTGCTGAAGAAAAAGAAAACTTTTAAGTATTATTAAAATAATAATAATAATAATAATAATAATAATAATAATAATAATAATATAAGCACCCCATCATACCATTTTATTTGTAAATAGCATATGGATGTTTTTTACTGCTATAATAATAATAATAATAATAATAATAATAATAATAATAATATTATAATAATAATAATTTATTCACGTGCTATTTTAAGTTTCGCTTGGCTCACAGGTTACGCTACGCGCCCTGTGTTGCTTTCTGATACTGTGCATACAGATAGTTTTACTGCGCATAATAATAATAAAACGTTTATTGAACTCTCTTGCAGTAACTTACTGAATTAACGAGTTATATCACAATGAAAACAAAATAAAGCCAACTAATTATATTCTGTATATGGCTGTGGCTTGAATGGCCTGCGGCTAACACTTTTTAATTAAAAGGACTACAGTAACTGTAAATACTTCCTTGTTTTCTTCTCAGTGGATGTGTGGTCAGTAGGATGTATTTTTGCCGAACTCTTGAGTAGAAAAATATTGTTCCAAGCTGAGAGCCCAGTTCAGCAGGTAATAAGGACTGTGATTTTATATAATTTTTTTTGTCTTTGATATTATCAAACCCTGCTAGTGTTCAGAACACACTCAGCCATCCCTGGTATTTTTGGTGGGAGTGCTTTGCCGAGACTTACATTGCGATGCGCCTTACCGTGGCCACCCAAAGTGTTTTCAATAATTCGTTGTTGTGTCACTTGACTGTTGGACTTTGCAAGGAGGCGTGACCGTTGATCAAATTCGCGGATCTGATTGGCTAACTTGTAAAAAAAGTTTGTCGGGTGGCTACGGTAAGGTGTATCGCACTGTAGATGTTGAAAAATATTTAATTTGTTTTCCCAAGAATAATATGACAGGGATGAATTTTTAGTGCAGAATTAGAAAACGTGACCTGCAAAGAAACTCTCACTGTTGTAGGTAAAAGATAATTAAAACTGGGAATGAAACTCTCACACCCTACCCCGCATCCTCAATTCCTCATAATTTTAAGAGACTATAAAGTTGTTGTTTGGTATGTGATGAAGAGCAGACTGGTACATGTTGAGGCACTGATAACATTTCTATCTTTCTTTTCTTTGTAGCTCAACCTTATCATCAATCTTTTGGGAACGCCTAGTCTTGATGATCTATGTCGCGCAGGAGCCAGTGAAGGGGCCACTAAGTACATTCTTCAGAAAAGACATAAAGCAGTAAGTTTTGTTATACTATCAACAGAAGTGTTTGAGCTGTATGGACTGTTGAGGTGTAGACAAATATTGTGAACCTGTTCTGGTTAAAATGACAACAATATTGGTTCTTAGAAATAAAGTGAAAGTTTGCTCTCCATGAGCTTTATGGATGCTCTCTAACTCACCAAGATAAGTGTTTTCTTCAGTGTCCAATTACTTGTGACATTCATTAACAAACATGGCAACTTTGCAACCTGACTGGCACAGGACCAGCTTTGTGAATCCTCTATCTTCATCTCAGAGGCTGAAGTAAATGCCAGGTCTCCATTATGTGTATAGTGTTTTGGGGGCTCTAAAGAGCACAAAGAAATTGCTAAGGAAACTTACAAAATTGCTGGGGTTATTTTATTGATATACCAACATTCTCTGTATGGTGGATTAATTACATACAGTACTTAGCTGCTTCTAGTTGTTTTCACTCTGAAAAGTCAAGCCTGGGCAAGGGCATTATCAGCATAATTATCTCAAGTGCTGTATAATTAAACGAGAACACCTGTGACATAAGCATAAGCACAAAAAGAACAAAAACTTTCGTTCTTCTTGTGCTTATACTAGTGTCGCAGTTTATGCTAATGAGAATGAGGGCAACACAAGCACAAAGCAGTCAACCGTTTCATCCACCATCTTGCTTAACATCAAGTGGAACTGGTATCGAGAATGCCATCATGAAATAGTTTTCTGCATGTGCGTCTACCCTTATGCTTATGTAGCTCGTGTTTTCATTTGCTTATCTGTATGCTTATGCTTATGATTATGTCCTGTTGAAAACCAGCCTTCAAGCACTATGTAGGGTTCCTGGTCCATGAGATTGATGCTGATTTAAGCATTTGTTTTCTTTTGTTTTTAGCCTGCTCTTGCCACTCTTTACAATCTCTCCAACCAAGCGACACATGAGGCCGTCCATCTTCTCTGTAGGATGCTTGTTTTTGATCCTGTGAGTAACAAGCTCAAAACGTCATTTTTTTTTTATTTGTTTCCATGTCTGTCAGCATTTCATTTTCACATTTAATTCAAATCAGTAGTTAAGGAGTCTCAGCTCATTTCTTTTCTTTTTGTCCTAGAAAAAGAGAATAACTTGTACTGATGCATTGTCGCACCCTTATCTTGATGAAGGAAGACTAAGATTTCACACTTGCATGTGCAAATGTTGTCACACCACACCAGCTGGGCGACAGTACGTTTCAGGTATGGTGCAAAACTCCTATGTGTTGGATTGAAGTTTTTTTCAGTTTCAAGACTTGATTATATACATGTACATGTATTATCAATGCCACCAGGTCTGCATCCAATATCATCACATCCACTCTAAGATTGACCTGTAATGTCATTTTAGACACTATGATTTCACATTCAAACCACAAGAACTTCCTCATCCAACTCAGAACATCTGGCTATGTTAGCACTTGGCCAGCCCCTGTGTCTGCTTCAGAACATATGGCTCTGTTAGCACTTGGCCAGTCCCTGTGTCTTCTTCCCTGGAAGAGAGAGTCCAAAAATTGTATTAAATGAACTCTTTAGAACCAAGTGAAGTGTCTTTTAGTAAGATTTCCTTGTTTTAGAGGAATCCAAAGGGGGGACTTGGCTGTGTATTGGCTGCTAGTCTGGATAGCAAGGTTATTTCTGGTAAATTCTCTCCTGATGGTGGCATTGTAAGAGGAAACAGTGAAAACAATCTACATGTAAATCGTAGGGAACCATTTTGTGACTTTCACTGTCAGGAATGCATGAATTTGTATTATTTATTACCCTTTTGCATTTTAAAGTAGTTTTCACCTGGGTTTGCAAAGAAGCTTCCAAATAACTGAAAGGTCTTGCTGTTTTTCATTGCAGACTTTGAGCCTCTTTGTCCATCAAAATTTGATGACAGTTATGAAGCAAACCTCTTTTCAGTATCCCAAGTAAAAGGTTTGTACAAAGTTAAATTCTAACAAAATAAATTACTGGTTGAGTTTGGGAGTAGTTGTCATGTTCCTAACAAGAACAATGCACTTTCGAAACACTCGGGGACTATTTGTTCTTTTTTGTGTGTAGCTTTGTTTCTTTGATTGCATGATTACCGAATATCCGTTTTTGGAGCAGACTTTTCACTGTCCTGTTCACACGGGGTGTTGTGTACTGGAGTTCGCCAGGTCAACCACAGTGAAGTAAACGGCAAGGGCAGCAGGACTAATGCTTTTATTAGGATCAGGCTAAGCCGTCTATTTACGACTCTTGTGGTGAAAACTAAAAAGAATACAATGCACTTTAGAAACACTCAGGGACTATTTGTTCTTTGTTCTTGTCAGGAACGTGACAGTAATAATATTTGGTACTCTGTGAATGTATGGGTTAGAGGAGTCTTGAATCAAGACTGTCATTGGTGATATTTTAACTGCACCTCCAGACAATAATGAACTGCAATCAGGCATAATTTTTTTACTTTTACTGTAGTCTTGAAAAAATAATCTGAAAACTGATATATTCTAAACTAATTTATTTTCTCTGTCTTGCAGATTCACTTTACAAGTTTATAACAAACCGCCATCACAACTCAGTTCCTTTATGTATCAATGTAGCTTCTCCTTCTTTTAAAAGCTTTCAAAGGTAAGCCTGCTTCACACCTTCTTTTGCCAAAAACAGTTTTCTGTTGGAAAATAATTTCTTCCCCATGGCCAAGAAGTCAAGTAAACAAAAGCCACAGGCAACCCAGAGAGCCACAGCATAACCTAGTTCCGATAGCATGAAGCATCCAGCAGTACAGTATCTGTTCTCCAACCCCCCCCCCCCCCACCCCCACAGATGGGGTGCAATGCTAGTCTGTTTCCTTCCAAAAGCTCCCTCTTAGTGGATGCCACTCCAAGACAAACTTGCAGAATTAAATCATGCTGTACTCCACCCTTAATATTTAACCCTGTCATTGTCGGAACCAAATTTTCATGCCATAATTTTTAACTTGTGGATAAAAATTTCTATCCCACCATCGAAATGAAATTTACTGAGAATTCTTTTCCTGTGGAACTGCTTTTTTTGCAATCCCTTAAAAGTGATGCATGGTTTGTGCAATCTTGGGATTGAAGATTAAAAGGGCCTGACACTTGAAATTGAAATTTCTACCTTGTTGTCCATTTTGGTGGCAAGGCTGATGCTTAACAGTAGCTCGCCCAAGGAATTGCTCCAGGCACCTAAAGATTTTACTAGTCAGTCTTTGGCCTTGTGGAACCCTTCAAATGTTTCTTAAGGCAGTAGCCTTGGAAAGAGTTTTTTGTTTTGTTTTTTAAATTGTTGTTTGTTTTTTACTCATTTCTTGGAGTGTTTGGTTAGAGAAAGACAAGTGGTTGGCGTTGAAAGGAGCATCATTTTTCATGTTTAGTGTCTTGAGAATTATTTTGAGGATTAAATTGTAGCTTCTTTGGTGAACAATGCTCTTGATGGTATTGCTGTTTTGTTTTATTCATAGCTCTGGCGTCGCTCCACAGCCAGATCAGCAAAGCTCTCCACAGTTGTGGTAGTATATGTGGTCCCTGTTTTTAGCAGTCATTTTTTAGACTCAATCTTATCTAGTGCTGCTAGTCCTCTGCAGAGATGACATTGAAATCAGTGCTGAGTGGGTTATGATCAATATTGGTGAGAAAAGCTTTGGGGAGGAGGCCAATTTTATTTACACCAACAAAATTTCATTAGGTTTAATAATTTTATTGTTAAGAATAGGAGCAAATGTAATGATAAATAATTGTTACAATTTTATGGATTTATTTTTTTGCCATTGGTAAGAACAACAGCCGCTCTGTGTGAAGTCAACTGGAATTGAAACAACATTGAGCCATGGTTACCTCGTTGTTTGGCCTTGTATTGTTTTCTTTTGTAAACTTTTGATCATGTAAAAGGCACTGAGTTAATCCTTTCCACAGCCATTGTGACTGGTTTGTCCAAAGTTGGATAAACAGCCATTGTGACATAACATACAATATTAACACCAGGAAGAGTGTACAATATTAACAATAGGAAGAGGTGCCGTCAAGTTGTTTTAACCAACTTCGAGAAGTTCACCAAATTTTATGATAATTATTAAGATCATATTTTCAAACCTCCTTTATGGTATTGATTAGCTTTGTTTATCTTCATCAATTATTAATGAGTTTGAAAATATCATTTCTCACTTCATGCAGAGTGCTGTTCTGTGAATAAGCTTTAAAAATATATATATTATTTCCAGTTTAACTGTAAAGAAACGTGCTGTACAAATTACTTTGGCTGTAAATAGCTATGAGCAATTTATTTTCAAGGCAAAGAATTTTCTCAAATTATTTTTCTTTTTCTTCTTCATCTTCTTTTTTTTTTCCACATGGGCTGGTTGGGGAGTAGCCTGTACTCATGGATTGAGAATGCTTACATTTTGTTATTGGTCTATTGCAATAGACAACGACCCAATTTAATAAAATGTTTGCACCCTTAACCAACAATCTGGGCTGCAGTGATTATGCTTGCGTGTTCAAAAGGAGTCCAATAAAGATAGAAAGGCAGAGTTTTATGGGGGTTTTGAACTCTTTTGTTAAAAAGTTGAAACAAGACCTTTAGCTACAAAATAATTCTAGAACAACGAGAGGAAAGAGATCAACTCAATTCCTGAAATGAACAACTCATGATCTGTTCTAGCGCATTTTGGAAACAAAAATGCGAGAACTTGGCAAATGTTAGCCTAACAATTTTCAAGTTTCAATCCAATCCAACCTACTCTGTCTCTGGCCAGAGGCACTAACCAACAGTTTTATTGCACTGGGGGATAATTTGTTACAAAACTAGACAAGTATTATTTTTTGTTTCTGTTGACAGACAAACATTCTTGGATTTTGAAATGACATCAAATTTGTATACTACTACCCCTTAAAATGAGGATTTTCTTTTTTTGTATACATGAAAAACGAACAGCTTGGCTTCTAAACTACAAGTGTAGGTAGTTTATTAAATTTCCCCCAGTTTTGTTTCTGCATATTAATTATAAGCACTGAAGTGGTTTCTTCAGCAACATTTGTTTTTCATCTGGAGTATCTCTTTAAAGAGTGTCACTAAAGATAAAAATATCCATAAATCAAAAAGGACATATGTAGTTAAAAAATATTATTGAGCTCAGTTTGATTAACTATTGTTATGAAGCATATGCTGGCAATGCTTCTGTTGATGATCTGCAGCCCATGGTGGAACATTACAAGTGTTTTCTAACCCAGACAACTTAAAACGAGTACATTTGAATGAGATTGAAATTACTAGATGTTCTGTGGAAAATGAAAAAAAAAATTGAACGGTGAACAAAAATGACTTGAATCATTAGAAAGGCCATATAATTACTTGTATATAACCCATTCGTATGTCTATGAATGTAGAATTTTGTCCAAATTGATCCTTAAAATGGGGAAAAGATTTTCCTTTAGTGTTAAAATTGGAAGTTTTTTTTTTCTGCTGTCGACTCACTCTTGAAATAATATTCGTCTTGGTGGTATCTAACACTTTGTAAAGTTTTGGTTATGATAGCAAGTTTTCTAGTAATTATTAGTAAACGTTGTGCACTTTTTACCCAGTTTTAATTACTACAGCTATTCCAAGAGTCAAACAGTCTGCAACCCTTGAATCACCAATATCAACCTGTAAATTCTCTTCACTATTTTTCATACATTTCTTTTGGTGGCAAGTAGGGAGAAGATATTTATTTCAAGGTATTGATTGTCTTTGTGTTTCATCTTCTCTATATTGGTACCATCAGAAAATACATGAGCAACAGTGAGGAGAATTTGCGTTTTGGTGACAGGGCTGACTGTGGAAGATTAATATGGAGCAGTGATTTTGTGCTGGCTTGCTGTAGTTTGAAATGTCAGCCCCTTTAGTCTTACTTGTCATTAGAGAAATTAGAGAAACATTTCAGACTGCCTTATTACTGGAATTTTTAACATCTTTTTCAAGCACCAACATATTACTTACATTTTTTAAAATTCCAGTTTTAAAGTAGGCATGTCGCCAAATCTTCAGGCCAAAGTGGCTTGTACTGAATTGTGAAAATGAGACTTTTTGTGACCTGTAACATCATAAAACCCCAAGATTTCAAATATTTCAGAACTTTAAGAGAGGTACATTTTTTAAATAGTAGTTATTTGAGATAATGGGTTTTTATGTCGAAGATTTTAAGTCTTTCAAGGACAACTTGTAAACCTGCCTTGTTGCTCAAGGCGTTTATGTTTTATGACATAAAGAAATTTTCTGTCATTTTTATACTGCTTCCAGAAATCCATGGTCAGCTTGCTTGATCAAACCTTAATTCTTTAATCCCTAACATCAAACTAACAAATTCTTGTAACTTGTCCCCATACTTTTCTTATAAAAGTACTGGGGAGAAGTCATTAAAATATCAAGCAAATTCACCTTGGATGATCGTATCCTTAATTCTCATGACCTCAGCGGTTGAATATGCATTGATATTACAAGGAGAAATTTGATGCTGATCACTAAAGGGCTTAAAGGGGTTAGCAAAATAGATTACTGGCGTTAAAATCTTGCCGCCACATGAGCAAAAGTTGTATGTAAGTCATACTATTTTCTACTTTTTTTTTTTTTGAGAATTTTCCTCTTTATAAGATCTTTATTATTTGGTAAGGGATGTCAAACGCTTTTTTAAGCTCCTGAACAATTTTTCGTTTCTTTTGTTTTCTTTATGCTTCATTTTCAGCATTTTCATTTTCTTTACGCTTTCAGAAATGACATTCTCAAAGAAGTGTTTTATCAGTCACGATTAGGACTGAAAAAAATTGAGTTCTTCTTGTAGTTGATCATGCGGTTAGTGGATACACAGTGTAATTTTGGTAACCTTGGAACCTTCTTATATTTTGTCTTGTCAACTTGTGTTTGTCAAATGCAAGGGAAACTGCCAAAGATCGGCGGTTGCCTTTTTGGACACCTTTCGAAGCTTGGAAAATCTAAACTTCAGAACACAACAAGCAATTGAAACCTCTCGCAATTAAGTGGAAAGGAGACCTAAGTGACAGTCGTACCCAAAAATATGAAAGGACTCGGTGGTCTATCACCACATTGAATGGCGGCTTTGAAAAATGGAACCGTTGGACATCGTCTTCCTTGTAGTTGAGTAAATTTAAAAGCAAGATTTGATTTTTCCAGTTGAGTCAGGGATACCAGAGTTACACTGTGTAAATCGATTATCTTGACCATATCATGATATTAAACTAAGGAGAATTTTATTTTAAATCTTCAAGCTGTATAACTTTAAGCAGTGAAAGTATTTCACACAATATTTCGAAGATTTTTCATGGTAAGGCATAAAGGCGCACAATCCACGAAACGGTGCATTTAAGTAACTTGAACATTTTTTTCTTATTCTTTATTTATTTTCTAGAGCAAATTTAATATTTATATATGCTATATGTGCTTTGAAATGAAGCTTTTCTGTGCAAAAGATCAAGGTCATCATGGCGGCGTATTGGAGCCGTTAATGTTAATTGAATTGTAAAAAGCTGCGCTGAAATCAAGAAATTAAAATCGTCCCTTTTATTTACTGTTTTGTGTTGTGTTTGTTAGTTAAGCTCACTGGAATCTGCTGTGTTGAGCTCACTCCATCCGGTGGTTAAAAAACTAACTTTTAGTGCCATTTTCTGTGGCGTCGTGTTATTGTTTGGTTCAAACCAAATTTGAAAGCTTCAAAAAACAATTGTCCTTTGGTAGTTCACACTTTTCAACCACTTGTATACCTTGTCGCAAAATTAACACCGACCATCTCCTTGTGATCTGTTGCCTCTGGATGGGATGCAGTTATGATATCCCAGCTTTATGTTTTCGTGTTAAGTTGTGTTGGAGACAGCCTGGCCTGTAGAGAGTATTCTTGATGTAACATGTCAAAAATGAGGGCGAAAGCTTCATCAGGTGTCCAAACACCGAGAAACAGTGTTTTTATTGTTTCGAGGTGTTTGGAACCCTTGATGAAACACGAAACCTGAGTTTTTGACATGACCTCTCAACAAAATTTGCATAGAGAGCACTGAATAGAGCAAACGAGTCATTATTATTATTATTATTATTATTTTTTTTTTTTTTATTTTTTTTTTTTTACACGAAAATATGAAAAAGCCCGTACCGACGAGCGGCAGTTGTCAGTATCGTTATGGGTGGAGCAAATTCTCGGCATAAACATGGTAACACAAATTTCTTTCCTCTTTCATTCAGCCTAAAACTTCATGGGAACTGCTGTATCTGTTATCGTCAGATCGTTGTCGCTGCTTCGTGGCTGCCTCGTCCCCAGTCGCTCGCTCGAAACTGTAGGGGGTCTCCTTCCCATAAGCCCCCGCTTCGCTCTGGTACCCATGCTCCGCTAGCACGTATTCGCAGTCGTTCTCATAAAGAAGAGAGGAGACTGTGGAGGAGGCAGGCTTCGTGACTCAATTCTGTTTGAGGAGAAAAAAAAAAAAGAAATCTCTGCAGGGTAAACCATGCACGAAAAATAGACGAACAAAGAAGCATCTGTGAACTTAATAATTGAATTGTTAGTATAAAAATGCTCGTTGCGTAGATTACTTACATGGCTGATCCATCCTGCTGTGTTTAATTTCTTGATCAAAGCGTTCACCCTCAGGCCAAATCAGAATAATGATAAATTCCTTACAAATTACTCAGAACAAAACTTGATAGCTTTACTAGGTTGTTTAAGGCATTTATCAAACTTTCCTGATGTCGTTAGTTATAACTCACAGACTAGATTAAGTAATTGTACTGAAAAAAAGAATTGCATTACTGACGCACTAAACAACCTGACTAGTCCCCAAGATTGCGTACGCTCCTCTCCGGTCAAAATATAACAAGAAACAAAGAGAGAAAGGACTCTTTCATGTTGCTAAAAAATCTTCGCTCGGTAAAAGCCAAAAAGTAAAGGAGCTAAACAGAGCATGTTGTTGACAGTAAATAGTTGAGGTCTGGGTGATTATATAATACAATTTAGTTATGCATATTGACTGGAACGATTTGAATTAATTAACGCATACATGCATGGAGTAAAAACTAAAATAAACTATTTTTAATTTCCTTTTTCTAAGTTTGCCACTCCATGTCCGAAATTATTTACTCTAGATCTCGTATTTTTTAGCTCAATTAAAATATTTGCCTTTTAATGCCCTGACGCGTATTTTGATCAGTTTATTTTCTGCCGAACTTAATTCAAGACATGCACTGATTCATGAACATACACTACTCAATGTTTGAGTGTTCGCATTAGAGCTGAAACAGCGCCACGTTTCATTGTGAAATCAATGACGCAGATCAGACACAGTAGCAGGGTGCGCCGTCAGTTTGATAAGTTCAAAATAAGATCTGGCATTTCCGTGGAGTTTTCTGCTTTAAAAAGCCGATTTCGGCAATTTTGGACGCGCGCGAAATGGGGCTAAAGAGCTAAAGCGGAGTATAGTAAATAGTGGATGTCTGGGTGATTAATGCAGTTTTTGAACGAAATCATATAGGTATAAGGCGCATGTTTTTCTACGTTAAATAAAGTTCAGGCCAGTTCAAATTAGCTATGCAAAATGTAAGAAACGTTTGGGTGCATATATACGTCGTTTTCTTTTCTTAATTATTGTCACTCGACTGCCAATACTAGATACCCTTCATTTTTATTTTTGTAGCCAAAATAAAAAGTTTGGCTTTTTATTCCTTTGTTGATTTTCAGTGTATAAACAATTACTTTATTTTTAGTTTTATTTATTTTTCAAGCGAGCTTTAATTTCTGGTTCAAAGAGTATGCTCATGCAATCATGTGATCAGAATAGGCCGCCGATCATTCTCGACTCAGTTCAGAGCTCTTCCCTCGGTGTATACAGCTATTTCAATTAACGTTGTCGGTTCAAAGCATGAAGCTAAAAGACAAGACCGAAAGTTTACGTGGGATTTTTATGAATAAATTCATCAATATCAGTCATGCTTGGAGAAAACAATAGGTTGTAATTAGCCGTACAATGACCTGCACGAGCAGGGATGATTTTGATGAAATTATTCATAAAAAATAATCCCACAAAACATTGCGGTCTTGTCTTTGAGCTTAATTTTAATCCGACAACGTTAATTGAAATAGCTGTATGACATGGTCAAGCCAAGAGGCTCTGTGGTCGAAAATGGGCCCCGACTTGGTCCTTGGTCCCGACTTAAAAAAAACCCCGGCACGCTCCATTCGCGTCATTCTGAGCCATTCTCGTCCCAGAGCTTCCAGTTCCTCTTACTGGTTCTTGTGCCTAGTCTCCGGCGGCTAAGAGGGCCAGGCGGCTCTGGGGACGAGATATGGCGGCTTACTACAACAGCTGCACAGTCGATACTTGATAAGAGAAAGGAAGCAATATGGAAACTCTCAAGGAATTGATGACACCAAAAACCTTCAACAAATTCAGTTTTGGAGTAGTTATCGTTTGGATTCTTTTCGGAGCGATTCTGTTAGGAATCTTTGCTGGTCTGGAAAACAGCGAATCGAAGTTGGATGTATACTGTGACGATGCGAAAACTGTCGACAAGGAGCTCATCGAGAGAAAGTGCTTCGATCAATACCATAAGGAATACAACAAATTCAATATTCCTGTTTACGGTTTCGTCGTTGTTAACTTCTTTGTGGTTGCTATAGTGTCTGTGGTTTACTCGCAGTGCGTGAAGTCAAGAGTGAATCAACTGGAAGCAAGCAACAGGCGCAACGCGGCGGCAGATGTTGAAGGACAGATTGAAAACGGAAAGCAATCAAGCAGACGACTTTTTATCGCGTACTGTTCCCAACTTGCTTTCAGACTTGGTCTTGGAATCCTTTTTATCGTCTTGCAAACTCAAGTCCTTTATCCAAGTAACTTTCCCGCAAACTTTGAGTGTGCTCTAACAAGAGAAGGCAATAATTCAGGTTATCCACTTGCAAACGTTACGCGAACACAAGCTTACGAATGTCGCAATCAGAGAGCAAGGAACAAAACCTTCTGGACTGTTTCCGTGGCTGTGGTTAATGGATCTTTTGCCTTTTTGGTATTAACGGAGTTTTTCTGGATCTTGTCACGAAGTAGGAAAGGTAAAAAGTTCATGAAAGACTCGCAGTTTTTTTCTGATCATTTACCTAAGCAAGAGCAGCAGCACGAACAAAATCTGCAGCAAATTCCCCTGTTACCTCAGCAAGGGCCGCAAGAACAACAAGAGCCGCTGGATGAACAACATGAATCACGACTGCAATCATCCATAAAAAGCATGAAGGAAAACATATTAAACTACACGGAGAAACTTGTAGATCTTAAACAACCTATCCTACGTGATCCAGGCCAGGGCCCAAAACCTAAAGATCTTAAAATCGACGAAATTTATGTAAATCTGGCAATTTATGAAGGTAGAACTAACTATGAGTTTCCTAAAGATGGGAGCAGATGGGAGCAGCTCAGAGTATACCCTAAACCCGCCAAAGCGAATCAGTCTCGGTTTGAACGACCAGAAGATATCATTGATGCTCAAAACAAGAATGTTCTCGTTGTAGGTCGTCCTGGCATTGGCAAAACAATACTAAGCACTCAGCTTCTTCGAAAGTGGGCATCTGGTGACGCTTTCAATGATAAAGAAAATGTAGAAACGCGGTTTGATGTAGCCTTCCTCCTGAAACTCAGGCGCTTTGATAAATTGGAAACAAGCCTCGATCTTCGTGACTTGTTGACACGGGCAGAAACAGTAGAACGCGTGGATGATGAAGTCTGGGACTACATCATTAGAAACCCAACCAAAGTTCTTTTGATTTTTGATGGGATTGACGAAATGCCTACAAGGTCACATATCGCGACTGAAGATCACTCAGATTACAAGAACAATGTGGAGGAAAAGATGCCTCTTCATTGTCTCTACAACAAGCTAGCGTCTGAATTACTTCTCCGCGGTGCCACAGTCTTAACGACGACACGACCGACTGCTGCCTCGAACGTTAAACATTTGAACTTTGATAGAGTAGTTGAAATCCTTGGATTTACATCAGAGAAAGTGAAAGAATATGTCAAGAAGTTTACGACAGGTGATCAAGACGCCCGTGCAAATGAGACAAAAGCGGAGGCAAACGAAGCTACGCGGAGAAGCTTATGGCAACACATCAGCACAAACATAAACCTCTTCTCCTTGTGCTATATCCCCGTGAATTGTTTCATCATTTGTTCCTGCTTGTCATGGATGATCCTACGTTTCGGCGGTTCCGGTTTACCTACGAAGCTTACCAAGTTATACAGCATTGCCGTGCGACTGTTTTACTTTAGGCACAATGATAAATATCGCTCCGCTTCAACTGTCAATGATGATGAAAAGTTCATTTTGGGAAAATTTCACGAGCTACCTTCCCAAGTGAGAGGGGATTTCAAGAGACTGGGAGAAATCGCTTTTCAAGGGATTCAAGAGGGGAGACTGGTCTTCGAATCTACGGAAGTGCAGGGACTAGAGAATTGTGGACTGCTCCATCAATTACCGAATGATCGAGCCGGCCTTGAACTGGGTAGAACGCAATTCTGTTTCATCCATCTCACTGTTCAGGAATTTCTTGCTGCTAAGCATGTAACAGACACTTTATCAAAAACAGACGACTTGCGGAACTTTGTTTCCGATCACATACACAAAGGTACATGGGAAGTAGTGCTGCAGTTTGTGGCCGGATTACTCGAGCCTGATCCTGAAGGAAAAGTGCAAAACAGCGACATTTTTACCGAACTTCTTCCCAAGGACACATGTGAGAGGCTGATGCGGAAAAACCAATGGAAGCTGAGTTTAGATACGGAGCAACGCACACTGACCTATTGGCCAGCCGAGAGTGAACAAGACAAACTTTTAGCACTGAACTTATGTAGGTGTTTGTACGAGTTGGATGAACAGCATCGATCTATCATACAAAGCAAACTAGCAGAGATTAATTTCAATGCGATAAATTTTGGTGAATATTTGCTAGGACCTGCCGGCTGTGCAGCTGTGTTGTATGTCCTTAGAAATGCACCCGGAATATTTCACATAGAGCTATTTAAAAACAACATTGGGCCGTTGGGTTGTAGAGAGATCAAAAAGTTCATTGTCGACAGTGATTACAGTAATAGTAATTGCCAGCTGCATGTAAGGATCTTAGATTTCTCTCGTAACAACCAAACTGATGAAGGCGACCGTAATTGTAACCTAAACAGCTTAGACCTGTCTGTAAACAACATAACTGATGAAGGTGCTAAGCACTTGGCTGAAGCACTCGTGCACAGTAATTGCAAATTAAACAGCTTAGACCTGTCTGTAAACAACATAACTGAAGAAAGTGCAACGCACTTGGCTGCAGCTTTAAAGCACGGTAATTGCAAATTAAACAGCTTAGACCTTGCTGGGTGCAACATAACTGATGAAGGTGCAAAGCGCTTGGCTGAAGCACTCAAGGACGGTAATTGCAAACTCAAAAGCTTAGACCTCGCTGGGTGCAACATAACTGATGAAGGTGCAAAGCACTTGGCTGAAGCACTCAAGGACGGTAATTGCAAACTAAACGGCTTAGACCTGTCTTGGTGCAACATAACTGATGAAGGCGCAAAGCACTTGGCTGAAGCACTCAAGCAAGGTAATTGCAAAATAAACAGATTAGACCTCGCTGGGTATAACATAACTGATGAAGTTGCAAAGCACTTGGCTGAAGCATTGAAGCACGGTAATTGCAAACTAAACAGCTTATACCTGTCCAGGTCCAACATAGCGGATGAAGGTGCAAAGCACTTGGCTGAAGCACTTAAGCACTGTAATTGCAAATTAAACATTTTATACCTGTCTAGGTGCAACATAAGTGATGACGGTGCAAAACACTTGGCTGAAGCTCTCATGCACTGTAATTGCAAAGTAAACAGCTTATATCTATCTAGGTGCAACATAACTGATGAAGGTGCAAAGCACTTGGCTGAAGCTCTCATGCACTGTAAGTGCAAACTAAACAGCTTAGACCTGTCTAGGTGCTACATAACCGATGGCGGTGCAAAGCACTTGGCTGAAGCTCTCAAGCACGTGAATTGCCAACTAAACAGATTAGACCTCGCTGGGTACAACATAACTGATGAAGGTGCAAAGCACTTGGCTGAAGCACTCAAGCACGGTGATTGCAATTTAAACAGCTTATACCTGTCTTATTGCAACATAAGTGATGAAGGTGCAAAGCACTTGGCTAAAGCACTTATGCACAGTGGATGCAAACTAAACATCTTACACATCTTTCAGGAAAAAATAACTGAGGAAGGTAAAAAGCACTTGGCTAAAGCACTCAAGCATCGTAATTCCGAACGAAAGACCTTAGACATCTGTTATGATTAAAAACTTTGAAGATGAGAAGCTCTTGGTTTAAGTACTTAAGGACGGTAAACGCAAACTAACTTTAGCCATTTATACGAGCAAGTCTTGCACCTCTCGTATTACGGCCTGTAAACCTCCTTTTAAACAAACTAAGCGTCCAGGGCAAAAGTTACATTGTTGAAGCACTTAAACACTCTATATGTATACTATATATACAGATCTGAAAATCTTAGCAAAGATTGTAACATCAACTGAAGAACAGTTTTATCAGCAGCATGACCGAAAATTGTAACTGTTACTAGTAATTAAGTAGAGATTAACTCCTGTCAAAGAGAGCCACAGGTTTCCAAGTCTTTAGATTTGAATAAATTTGTGACATGAAGTTTGCTGTTTTGTGGTACATTTAGAAGTAACTTTGCCTTCAGACTGCGAACAGTCTCTGTTTAACTCGAGAATACGCGAATAAGAACGCTTGTGTTCTTCCTCTCTGGAAAATGCGTTTGCTTGCACGTGTGCTTATGCTTGGGTCGTCCCGGTTTACACGTACGGCGCAACGACGCAAGCATAAGCACAAGCACAAGAGAATGGAACGATTTCCATTCTCTTGGGCTTGTGCTTGCGTCGTACGTGTAAACTGAGGTGACGCAAGCATAAGCACAAGCGCAAGGAAAGAAAACTGAAAAACGGTGTCAAATTGTCAGCGAACATTCTAGTTACTCACGCGTTGCCATTTGTAAACTGGCGGCAGCTAATTTTTATGCTTCTGTGCTTGCGTATGTAACCTTATGCTTATCGCACGTGTAAACATCATTGTGCTTATGCTTGCGTAGTAGCTGTAAACCAGGCATTAAGGACGGTGCCTCCTAAAAAAGAAGTATTTTTGCGCCGTTTATGACTATGCGGGAAAAGCAGAACTTAGGAAGGGCCATTGGAATCCAAAATAAAAATTTGGGGGTGGGGTGTACTCCGCCATCAACACTAATACCGTATCTCAGATACTCAGAGGCTCCAAAGAGCGTTAAAATACATAACAGTGTATGGCAGTATATGAAAAATTGAAGCTTAATTATCTCTGGAAAATGCGTGGTTACTCCAAATTTTCTTTTTGGACTTCAAAAGCCCTTTATAAGATCTTGTTTTTCCGTATGGCTAAAAACGGCGCAAAAATGTCTTTGAATCAGTAGTAATCTTCCTTAAGAGACTAGAGGTTCCCGGACCATCCCGAGATGCGCCTCCGCCTCAATCGTGTGCTTATATTTCTTACTGCGTCTTTCAGTAACCTACACCCTGAAGTTCAACATTCCATCAAATGAAAATAATGAATTATTCAGTGAGTGACACAGGCATACTCGGAAAAAGGAAATCCGAGTGCTCCTATCGGATGCTCTACCACTGAGCTACAGGAGACTCGTTATGTTTTTCACCGCCGTCAGTCACTGTAGTGCACCTCTTGGAAAACAGACATTTCTTAACACTAGTGTGATGACATGAAAAAACATGCATAAATTTTTAAAATGTGGACTCACATCAGTATTGCAATTGTTAGTAAGGCAGGTATAGTAAGTATATATTGTAAGTATTGTAAGTATACTGTAATTACCGTTAACAATGTAAGTGGTGTTTAGTATTGTAAATATTGTATTCTGTGTCACGCAGGGCTAATGTAAATTGTTGAAAAACATATAAAATATATTCTGAATGGTCATTAGCTCATCTCCATTAATAATTATAATCTGCAGTAACAATTAACTAAAAGCAGTTTAATATTTTTATTTGTTTTAAGTTAATTTTGTCAATTTCTTGCGATTTTAAATAGTTGTTACTTTTCAATGACAAAATATAACTTTTGACTATTTTCCGATAAATAAATGTGAAAACATAGTCTAGTTAGGATACTTGGGCAGCTTTTGTACACTATTTTGAAAACTGCGTTAAAGTTGCATAAATCACCATTTCAAGTAATAAGCTGACTTTAAAGATTTAAAGGTAAGATTAGATTATTCAAGTTGAGTCAGGAATACCAGAGATACACTGTGTAAATCGATTATCTTGACCATATCATGATGGTAAACTAAAGAGAATTTTGAGCAGAAAAAGTATTTGACACAATGGAAATAATGCATGTGATGGAATATGTTAAGCCTGGTGAATAAATGAGAATGATGTATTTAATCAGTAAATGACAAAGGCATACTCGGAAAAAAACCCGAGTGCTCCTATCAGGAGTCGAACCTAAGAACTTCCGATTACTGGTTCGGATGTTTTACCACTGAGCTACAGGAGACTTGTGGGAGCTAAGCAGGCTATGGCCATTAAACTAGGTTAATAGCACAAACATCCTACATACTGCTAGGACTGGAATGTCAATGTGTGGCATATGTGCAATGGAAATAATGTGATGGAATATGTTAAGCCTGGTAAATAAGTGAGAATGATGTATTTAATCAGTAAATGATACAGGCATACTCGGAAAAAAAACCCGAGTGCTCCTATAAGGAGTCGAACCTAAGACCTTGCGATCACTAGTTCGGATGCCAACTACTAATCGGGCAACAGCTCGATTGCTGAAACAAAAAGAAAACGAGTTGGGCGGAGCATGTTGTTGACAGTGAATAGTCGATGTCTGGGTGATTAATTAATACAAATTAGCTATGCATGTTGAGGAAAGATTAAAGTAAACTATGTTTTTAACTTCCACTCCATGTCCGAAATTATTTACCCTAAATCTCGTATTTTTTTTAGCTTAATTAAAATGTTTGCCTTTTAATGCCCTGACGCGCATTTTGATCAGTTTATTTTCTGCCGAACTTAATTAATTTCAAGACATGCATTCATGAACATACACTATACAATGTTTAAGTGTTCGCATTAGAGCTGAAACCCCGCCACGTCTCATTGTGAACTGATCAATGACGCAGATCAGACACAGTAGATAGGTGCGCCGTATTTTGATAAGTTCAAAATGAGACCTGACAAAAATGTACGCCTTTGTGTCAATATTAATCGCTAGTATAGCCTGAGAAGCAAGCGTTTCCGTGGAGTTTTCTGCACTAGAAAACCGATTAAAAAAACCCCGGCACGCTCCAGTTTCGTCATTCTCAGCCATTTTCGTCCCAGAGCTTCCTGTTTTTCTTTCTGGTCCTCGTCCCTAGTCTCTGGCGGCTAAGAGGGCCAGGCGGCTCTGGGGACGACAATGGCGGCTTACTACAACAGCTGCACAGTCGATATTTAATAAGAGAAAGGAAGCCGGCAATATGGAAGCTCTCAAGGAATTGATGACACCAAAAACCTTCAACAAATTCGGTTTTGGAGTAGTTGTCGTTTGGATTCTATTCGGAGCGATTCTGTTAGGAATCTTTGCTGGTCTGGAAAACAGCGAATCGAGGTTGGATGTATACTGTGACGATGCAAAAACTATTGACAAGGAGCTTCTCGAGAGAAAGTGTTTCGATCAATACCATAAGGAATACAACAAATTCAATATTCCTGTTTACGGTTTCGTCGTTGTTAACTTCTTTGTGGTTGCGATTGTGTCTGTGATTTACTCGCAGTGCGTGAAGTCAAGAGTGAATCAACTGGAAGCAAGCAACCGGCGCAACGCGGCGGCAGATGTTCAAGGACAGATTGTAAACGGAAACCAATCAAGCAGACGACTTTTTCTCGCGTACTGTTCCCAACTTGCTCTCAGACTTGGTCTTGGAATTCTTTTTATCGTCTTGCAAACTCAAGTCCTTTATCCAAGTAACTTTCCCGCAAACTTTGAGTGTGCTCTAACAAGAGAAGGCAATAGTTCAGATTATGTACTTGCAAACTTAACACGAACACAAGCTTATGAATGTCGCAATCAGAGAGCAAGAAACAAAACCTTCTGGACTGTTTCCGTGGCTGTGGTTGATGGAACTTTTACCTCTTTGGCATTAATGGAGTTTTTCTGGATCTTGTCACGAAGTATGACTGATGCTGATGCTGATCATTTCCCGCGGCAAAAGAAACAGCAAGACGAAAATCTGCAGCAAATTCCGTTGCCACGACTGGAATCATCCATAAAAAGCATGAAGGAAGACATTATTAAATACACGGAGAAACTTGTAGATCTTAAACAACCTATCCTACGTGATCCAGGCGAGGGCCCAAAACCTAAAGATCTTAAAATTGACCAAATTTATGTAAATCTGGAAATTTATGAAGGTAGAACTAACTATGAGTTTCCTAAAGATGGAAGCAGATGGGAGCAGCTCAAAGTATACCCTAAACCCGCCAAAGCGAATCAGTGTCGGTTTGAACGACCAGAAGATATCATTGATGCTCAAAACAAGAATGTTCTCGTTGTAGGTCGTCCTGGCATTGCCAAAACAATACTGAGCACTCAGCTTCTTCGAAAGTGGGCATCCGGTGGCACCTACAATGATGAACAAAATGTAGAAACGCAGTTTTATGTAGCCTTCCTCCTGAAATTCAGGCGCTTGAATAAATTGGAAACAAGCCTCGATCTTCGTGGGCTGTTGACGCGGGCAGAAACAGTAGAACGCGTGGATGATGAAGTCTGGGACCATATCATTAGAAACCCAACCAAAGTACTTTTGATTTTTGATGGGATTGAAGAAATGTCTACAAGATCACACATCGCAACTGAAGATCACTCAGATTACAAGAACAATGTGGAAGAAAAGATGCCTCTTCATTGTCTCTACAACAAGCTAGCGTCAGGATTACGTCTCGACGGTGCCACAGTCTTAACGACGACACGACCGACTGCTGCCTCCAACGTTAAACATTTAAACTTTAATAGAGTAGTTGAAATTCTTGGATTTACATCAGAGAAAGTGAATGAATATGTCGAGAAGTTCACGAAAGGTGATCATGCCGACGCCCGTGCAAATGAGTCAACAGCGGAGGAGAAAAAGGATAACTTATGGCAACACATCAGCACAAACATAAACCTCTTCTCCTTGTGCTATATCCCCGTGAATTGTTTTATCATTTGTTCCTGCTTTTCATGGACGATCCTACGTTTCGGCGGTTCCAGTTTACGTACGAAGCTTACCAAGTTATACAGCATTGCCGTTCGACTGTTTTACTTTAGGCACAGTGATAAATATCGCTCCGCTTCAACTGTCAATGATGATAAAAAGTTCATTTTGGGAAAATTTTACGGGCTGCCTTCACAAGTGAGAGGGGATTTCAAGAGACTGGGAGAAATCGCTTTTCAAGGGATTCAAGAGGGGAGACTGGTCTTCGAATCAACGGAAGTGCAGGGACTAGAGAATTGTGGACTGCTCCATCAATTACCGAATGATCGAGCCGGCCTTGAACTGGGCAGAACGCAATTCTGTTTCATCCATCTCACTGTTCAGGAATTTCTTCCTGCTAACCATGTAAAAGACACTTTATCAAAAAAAGACGACTTGCAGACATTTGTTTCTGTTCACATCGGCAAATGTACATGGGCAGTAGTGCTGCAGTTTGTGGCCGGATTGCTCGAGCCTGATCCCGATGGAAAAGTGCAAAACAGCGACATTTTTACCGAACTTCTTCCCAAGGACACATGTGTCAGGATGATGGTAAACCAATGGGAGCTGAGTGTAGATTCAGAGCAACGCCCAGTGACCTATTGGCCGGCCAAGAGTGAAGAAGACAAACTTTTAGCACTGAACTTATGTAAGTGTTTGTACGAGATTGATGAAAAGCATCGTTCTATCATACAAAGCAAACTAGCGGAGATAAATTTCAATGCAATAGATTTTGGTGAACATTTAAAAGGAACTTCTGACTGTGCAGCTGTGTTACATGTAATTAGAAATGCACCAGGAATACTATTACACATTGATTTCTCTGGAAACAACATTGGGGCGTTGGGTTGTAGAGAGATTCACAAGTTCATTGTTGACAGTGATTACAGCAACAGTAATTGCCAACTGCATGAAACGAGCTTAAACATCCCTCGAAATAACATAACTGATGAACGTGCAAAGCACTTGGCTGAAGCACTCAAGCACGGAAATAACTGCAAATTAAACAGCTTAGACCTGTCTTTAAACAACATAACTGATCAAGGTGCAAAGCACTTGGCTGAAGCACTCAAGCACTGTAATTGCAAATTAAACAGCTTAAACGTCGGTTGGTGCAACATAACTGATGAAGGTGCAAAGCAATTGGCGGAAGGACTTAAGCACGGTAATTGCAAACTAAACAGGTTAAACCTCTATGGGTGCAACATAGCTGATGAAGGTGCAAAGCACTTGGCTGAAGCACTTAAGCACGGTAATTGCAATGTAAACAGCTTAGACCTCCCTGGGTGCAAGATAACTGATGAAGGTGCAAAGCACTTAGCTGAGGCACTCAAGCACTGTAATTGCAAACTAAACAGCTTAGACCTCTCCAGGTGCAACATAGCTGATGAAGGTGCAAAGCATTTGGCTGAAGCACTTAAGCACGTTAATTGCAAACTAAACAGCTTAGACCTCCCTGGGTGCAAGATAACTGATGAAGGTGCAAAGCACTTAGCTGAAGCACTCAAGCACTGTAATTGCAAACTAAACAGCTTAGACCTCTCTAGGTGCAACATAACTGATGAAGGTGCAAAGCACTTGGCTGAAGCACTTATGCACGGTAATTGCAAACTAAACAGCTTAGACCTGTCTAGGTGCTACATAACGGATGAAGGTTCAAAGCACTTGGCTGAAGCACTTAAGCACTGTAATTGCCAACTAAACAGCTTAGACCTGGCTAGGTGCAACATAACTGATGAAGGTGCAAAGCACTTGGCTAAAGCATTCAAGCACTGTAATTGCCAACTAAACAGCTTAACATTGTTTAGCTGCAACATAACTGATGAAGGTTTAAAGCACTTGGCTGAAGCACTCAAGCACGGTAGCTGCAAACTAAACAGCTTAGACCTCTCGGGGTGCTACATAACTGATGAAGGTGCCAAACACTTGGCTGAAGCACTTAAGCATGGTAATTGCCAACTAAATAGCTTAGACATCTCTGGGTGCGACATAAATGATGAAGGTGCAAAGCACTTGGCTGAAGCACTCAAGCACGATGATTGCAAACTAAACATCTTATACCTGTCTTTGTGCGACATAACTGATAAAGGTGCAAAGCACTTGGCTGAAGCACTCAAGCACTGTAATTGCCAACTAAACAGCTTATACCTCAATCGGTGCAACATAGCTGATGAAGGTGCAAAGCACTTGGCTGAAGCACTTATGCACAGTGAATGCAAACTAAACATCTTACACATCTTTCCAAAAAAAATTAACTGAGGAAGGCAAAAAAACACTTGTCTGAAGCACTCAAGCATCGTAATTCCGAACGGACGACCTTAGACATCTTTTATGATTGATAAAAAAATATGAAGGTGAAAAGCACTTGGTTGAAGTAGTTAAGGACAGTAATCGCAAGCTACCTTTAGCCATTTATACGAGCAAGCCTTGCACCTCTCATATTACGGTCTGTAAACCTCCTTTTAAAGAAACTAAGCGTCAAGGGAAATAGTCACATTGTTGAATTGTTGAACCAGTTAAGCATACTATATGCAAACTACAGATCTGAAAATCTTAGCAAAGATTGTAACATCATTATCACCAGCATGGCCGAAAATTTGTTATTGTAATTAAGTAGAGAGTAACTCCTGTAAAAGGAGCCACAGGTTTCCAAGTCTTTAGATTTGAATAAATTTGTGACATGAAGTTTGCTGTTTTGTGGTACATTTAGTAGTAACTTTGCTTTCAGATTGTGAACAGTCTCTGTTTTACTCGAGAATCCGCAAAGAAGAACGCTTGTGTTCTTCCCCGCGGATTCTCGTCCAAAACAGGCACTGTGCGCAGCCTACTTTGCCTTTTGCATGTCAGTTTCTATCTTGTAAGTATTTTATTTTCACACCCACTCTTCAGTCAGCTATAGGACAATGTAATTAATATTGTTCTTTATTTGAAATCATTTGAAGGAGCCAAAAATATAGTACAGTACTGTGATCCATACAGGTATCAACAAAGAAGTAGATCTCTTTATATACTAATTACAGTCCTATATTTTTCATTGTGATTGTTAAGTATATGACCTTCCTTACAACGTAGGGGAAGAGGTGGATGTGGTGGTGGAGACGCGGGGGGGGGGGGGGGATGCTACTACTTCTATGTGCCGCTGTTAAGGGTATGTTTTGCATGCAGTTAGGTCTGGGATAGGATATAGAAATCAGAGTTTTCCTCTTGAATAGGGTGTCACTGAGTACAGTTTAGTATGGAACAGAACCCCAGAAATAAAAATTAAGACTCAATTCTAGGTAAGGGAAGTATCTGGTCTAGAATAGGGTGGCAAAATGTGGCTGAACGTGATCTGGTATAAGGTAAGGATTTCAGAGTCCCAGTGGCATCCCCACCCCAGGGGGGCTTATAACCACTCCACCCCAATCAGTAATTCGGTCTGTCTCCCAGAGTTGCACTTTCCATTAGAAACCAAGATGGCGGCTGGTGCATGCCATCTCGACAATCACATGGAGAATAGGGGGCGGCAAATGACGCATACTCCTCAAAATTTAAAGTTGGAGTGTACCTCTTGAGCTGCAAAATACGACATTACCTCAGAACAATGTCGATGGTCTATGGTCTATCCGAGTGCTCCTATCAGGAGCCGAACCTAAGAACTTCCGATTACTGGTTCGGATGCTCTACCACTGAGCTAATGAGGAGACTCGTGGGAGCTAAGGCCATTAAACTAGGTTCATGGGACAAACATCCTGCAAACTGCTAGGTTTGGAATGCCAATGTGTGGCATATGCACAATGGAAATAATTTAATGGAATATTTTAAGCCTGGTGAATAGATAAGAATGATGTATTAATCAGTAAATGTCACAGGCATACTCGGAAAAAACCCGAGTGCTCCTATCAGGAGTCGAACCTAAGACCTTCCGATTACTAGTTCGGATGCGAACTTGTAATCGGGCAACAGCTCGATAACTGAGACTAAAAGAAAAGGAGTTGAACAGAGTATGTTGTTGACAGTGAATAGTCGATGTCTGGATGATTAACTATTACAAATTAGCTATGCATATTGAAGAACGGTTTGACTTCATTAACGCGTACATGAAGTTATAAACCTAAACTAAACTAGTTATTTTACCTCCCACTCCATGTCCGAAATTATTTACCCTAAATCTCGTATTTTTTAGCTCAATTAAAACGTTTGCCTTTCAATGCCCTGACGTGCATTTTGATCAGTTTATTTTTAGCCGAACTTAATTAATTTCAAGACATGAATTCATAAACATGCAATATACATTCAATGTTTGAGTGTTCGCATTAGAGATGACACGCCGCCACGTTTCATTGTGAAATCAATGACCCAGATCAGACACAGTAGCAGGATGTGGCGTATTTGATAAGTTCAAAATGAGACCTGACAAAAAGGAACGCCTTTGTGTCAATATTATTCGCACGGTTTAGCCTGCGAAGCATGCGTTTCGTGGAGTTTTCTGCACTAAAAAGCCGATTTCCGTATTTTTCGACGCGAAATGGGGCTAAAGAACTCAGGCCGAGTATGTTTAGTAAATAGTGGATGTCTGGGGGATTAATACAGTTTTTGAACTAAATCATTTAGCTAAGCGGATGTCTTTCAGTCCACGTTAAATAAAGTTCCGCCCAGTTCAAATTGGCTATGGCAAATTTCAGAAGGGTTTGGGTGCATATAATGTAGTTTATTTTCGAATTGTCACTCCACTTACAAAATTAGGTACTCTTCATTTTCAATTTTCTAGCCAAATTTTTAATCCTGTCGCACTTTTTTGATCGTCAGTGTATAAACAGTTATTTTATTTTTAGTTTATTTTTTTTTATTTCCGGTTCAAAGAGCATGCTCATGCCAATCATGTGATCAGAATAGGCTCCCGACACGCTTCATTTCGAAAGCGGTTTGCTAGCTAGACAGTCGACATTTTATAAGAGTAAGGAAGCAATATGGAAACTCTCAAGGAATTGATGACACCAAAAACCTTCAACAAATTCGGTTTTGGAGTAGTTATCGTTTGGATTGTATTCGGAGCGATTCTGTTAGGAATCTTTGCTGGTCTGGAAAACAGCGAATCGAAGTTGGATGTATACTGTGACGATGCAAAAACTATTGACAAGGAGCTTCTCGAGAGAAAGTGTTTCGATCAATACCAGAAGGAATACAACAAATTCAGTATTCCTGTTTACGGCTTCGTCGTTGTTAACTTCTTTGTGGTTGCTTTTGTGTCTGTGATTTACTCGCAGTGCGTGAAGTCAACAGTGAATCAACTGGACGCAAGCAACCGGCGCAGCTCAGATGCCGAAGGACAGATTGAAAACGGAAACCAACCACGCAGAAGGCGGCGACTTTTTATCGCGTACTGTTGCCAACTTGTCATCAGAATTGCTCTTGGAATTCTTTTTATCGTCTTGCAAATTCTACTCCTTTATCCAGGTAACTTTCCCTCAAACTTTGAGTGTTCTCTAGCTAGAGAAGGAAATAGTTCATCTTATACACTTGCAAACTTTACACGAACACAAACTTACGAATGTCGCAACCAGAGAGTATGGAACAAAACCTTCTGGACTGTTTCCGTAGCTGTAGTTAATGGAACTTTTGCCTCTCTGGTATTAACGGAGTTTTTCTGGATCTTATCACGAAGTAGAAAAGGTAAAAAGTTCATGGAAGACTCGCAGTTTTTTGCTGATCATTTACCCAAGCAAGAGCAGCAGCACGAACAAAATCTGCAGCAAATTCCTCTGTTACGTATACATCAGCAAGGGCAGCAAGAACGACAAGAACACCGGAACGTACAACACGAATCGCAACTGCAAGCATCCATAAAAAGCATGAAGGAAAACATCATTAAATACACGGAGAAACTTGTGGATCTTAAACAACCTATCCTACGTGATCCAGGCCAGGGCCCAAAACCTAAAGATCTTAAAATCGACGAAATTTGTGTAAATCTGGAAATTTATGAAGGTAGAACTAATTACAAGTTTCCTAAAGATGGGAGCAGATGGGAGCAGCTCAGAGTATACCCAAAACCCGCCGATGCGAATCAGGCTCGGTTTGAACGACCAGAAGATATCATTGATCTTCAAAACAAGAATATTCTCGTTGTAGGTCGTCCTGGCATTGGCAAGACAATACTGAGCACTCAGCTTCTTCGAAAGTGGGCATCTGGTGGCGCCTTCAATGATGAACAAAATGTAGAATCGCAGTTTGACGTAGCCTTCCTCCTGAAATTTAGGCGCTTAAATAAATTGGAAACAAACCTGCTCGATCTTCGTGAGCTGTTGACACGGGCAGAAACAGTAGAACACGTGGATGATGAAGTCTGGGACCATATCATTAGAAACCCAACCAAAGTACTTTTGATTTTTGATGGGATTGACGAAATGTCTACAAGGTCACACATCGCGACTGAAGATCACTCAGATTACAAGAACAATGCAGTGGAAGAACAAATGCCTCTTCACTGTCTCTACAACAAGCTAGCGTCGGGATTACTTCTCGACGGTGCCACAGTGTTAACGACGACACGACCGACTGCTGCCTCGAACGTTAAACATTTAAACTTTGATAGAGTAGTTGAAATTCTTGGATTTACATCTGAGAAAGTGAATGAATATGTCGAGAAGTTTACGACAGGTGATCACGACGCCCGTGCAAATGAGACAGAAGAGGCAAAAGAAGCCATGTGTAGAAGCTTATGGCAACACATAAGCCAAAACATAAACCTCTTCTCTTTGTGCTATATCCCCGTGAATTGTTTTATTATTTGTTCCTGCTTGTCATGGATGATCCTACGTTTCGGCCGTTCCAGTTTACCTACGAAGCTTACCAAGTTATACAGTATTGCCGTTCGACTGTTTTACTTTAGGCACAGTGATAAATATCGCTCCGCTTCAACTGTCAATGATGATGAAAAGTTCATTTTCGGAAAATTTCACGAGCTGCCTTCTCAAGTGAGAGGGGATTTCAAGAGACTGGGAGAAATCGCTTTTCAAGGGATGCAAGAGGGGAGACTGATCTTCGAATCAACGGAAGTGCAGGGACTAGAAAGTTGTGGACTGCTCCATCAATTACCGAATGATCGAGCGGGCCTTGAACTGGGCAAAACGCAATTCTGTTTTATCCATCTGACTGTTCAGGAATTTCTTGCTGCTAAGCATGTAACAGACACTTTATCACAAAAAGACGACTTGCGGACATTTGTTTCCGATCACATTGACAAAGGTACATGGGAAGTAGTGCTGCAATTTGTGGCCGGATTGCTCGAGCCTGATCCCGAAGGAAAAGTTCAAAACAGCGACATTTTTACCGAACTTTTTCCCAAGGACACACTTAAGAGGCCGATATTAAACCGGTTGAAGTGCGGGGTAGATTCAGAACAAAGCACACTGACCTATTGGCCGGCCAGGAGTAAAGAAGACAACCTTTTAGCAGTGAAATTATGTAAGTGTTTGTACGAGATCGATGAAAAGCATTTTTCTATCATACAAAGCAAACTAGCGGAAATAAATTTCAATGCAGTTTTTTTCAATGAAGAACATTTCAAAGGACCTGTTGACTGTGCAGCTGTGTTACATGTAATTAGAAATACACCAGGAATACTATTGCACATACGTTTCGCTCAAAACAACATTGGGCCGCTGGGATGTAGAGAGATTCACAAATTCATTGTTGACAGTGATTATAATAACAGTAATTGCGAACTGCATGTAACGAGCTTATACATCCTTCTAAACGACATAACTGATGAAGGTGCAAATTACTTGGCGAAAGCACTCAAACACGATAATTGCAAATTAAACAGCTTAGACCTGTCGGGAAACAAGATAACTGATGAAGGTGCAAATTACTTGGCGGAAGCACTCAAGGATGGTAATTGCAAATTACACAGCTTACATCTGCCTCTAAACAATATAACCGCTAAAGGCGTAAAGCACTTGGCTGAAGCACTCAAGCACGGTAATTGCAAATTAAACAGCTTAGACCTGTCGCAATGCCTCATAACTGATGAAGGTGCAAAGCACTTGGCTGAAGCACTCAAGCACTGTAATTGCCAACTAGACAGCTTATACCTCCGTCTGTGCAACATAACTGATGAAGGTTTAAAGCACTTGGCTGAAGCACTCAAGCACCGTAATTGCCAGCTAGAAAGCTTAGATTTGTTTAGGTGCAACATAACTGATGAAGGTTTAAAGCACTTGGCTGAAGCACTCAAGCACGGTGATTGCAAACTAAACAGCTTAGACCTCTCTGGGTACAACAAAACTGATGAAGGTGCAAAACACTTGGCTGAAGCACTCAAGCACGATGATTGCAAACTAAACAGCTTAAACCTCTCTGGGTTCAACATAACTGAGAAAGGTGCAAAGCATTTGGCTGAAGCACTCAAGCACATTAATTGCCAACTAAACAGCTTAGATCTCTCTGGGTGCAACATAACTGATAAAAGTGGAAAGCACTTGGCTGAAGCACTCAAGCACGGTAGTTGCCAACTAAACAGCTTAAACTTCCGTCGGTGCAAAATAACTGAAGAAGGTGCAAAACACTTGGCTGAAGCACTCAAGCACGGTGATTGCAAACTAAACAGCTTAGACCTCTCTTGGTGCAAAATAAATGATGAAGGTGCAAAGCACTTGGTTGAAGCACTCAAGCACGGTAGTTGCAAACTAAACAGCTTACACCTCTCTGAGTGCAACATAACTGATAACGGTGCAAAGCACTTGGCTGAAGCACTCAAGCACGGTGATTGCCAACTCAACAGCTTAGACCTCTCTGGGTGCAATATAACTGATGAAGGTGCAAAGCACTTGGCTGAAGCACTCAAGCACGGTGATTGCAAACTAAATATCTTATACCTGTCTAGGTGCGATATAACTGATGAAGGTGCAAAGCACTTGGCTGAAGCACTCAAGCACTGTAATTGCCAACTAAACAGCTTATACCTCGCTCGGTGCAACATAGCTGATGAAGGTGCAAAGTACTTGGCTGAAGCACTTATGCACAGTGAATGCAAACTAAACATCTTACACATCTTTCTGGGAAAAATAACTGAGGAAGGTAAAAAGCACTTGGCTAAAGCACTCAAGCACCGTAATACCGAACGAAAGTTGTGTGACATCTTTTTTTAAAAACTATGAAGATGAAAAGCACTTGGTTGAAGCACTTGAGGACGGTAAACGCAAACTACCTTTAGCCATTTATACGAGCAAGTCTTGCACCTCTCATATTACGGTCTGTAAACCTCCTTTTAAACAAACTAAGCGTCCAGGGAAGTAATAACATTGTTGAAGCACTTAAGTATACTATATGCAAACTACAGATCTGAAAATCTTAGCAAAGATTGTAACATCAAGAACAGTCTTATCACCAGCATGACCGAAAAATTGTAACTGTTACTAGTAATTAAGTAGAGATCAACTCCTGTAAAAGGAGCCACAGGTTTCCAAGTCTTTAGATTTGAATAAATTTGTGACATGAAGTTTGCTGTTTTGTGGTACATTTAGTAGTAACTGCCTTCAGACTGCGAGCAGTCTCTGTTTTACTCGAGAATCCGCGGAGAAGAACGCTTGTGTTCTTCCCCGCGGATTCTTGAGCAAAACAGAGACTGTGCGCAGCCTACTTTGCCTTTTGCATGTCAGTATCTATCTTGTAAGTATTTTATTTTCACACACACTCTTCAGTCAGCTATAGGACAACGTTATTAATATTGTTGTTTATTTGAAATCATTTGAAGGAGCCAAAAATACAGCACAGTACTGTGATCCATACCGGTATCAATCAAGAAGTAGATCTCTTTATATACCTATTACAGTCCTATGTTTTCCATTGTGATTGTTAAGTTCCCGTAACATTGTATATGACCTTCCTTATAACGCAGGGGAGAAGGTGGTGGGGGTGGTGGGGACAGGGGGGAGGGGGGGGAGGTTCTCCTACTTCTGTGTGCCGCTGTTAAGGGTATGTTTTGCACGCAGTCAAGTCTGGGATAGGATATAGAAATCAGAGTTTTCCTCTTGAATAGGGTATCACTGAGTACAGTTTAGTATGGAACAGAACCCCAGAAATAAAAATTTAGACTCAAGTCTAGGCAAGGGGAGGGATTTTTGGTATCTGGTCTAGAATAGGGTGTTAAAATGTGGCTGAACGTGATCTGGTATAGGGTAAGGGTTTCAGAGTCCCAGTGGCACCCCCCATCCCAGGGGGGCTTATAACCACTTCCACCCCCAGTTAGTAATTCGGTCTGTCTCCCAGAGTTGCACTTGCCATTAGAAACCAAGATGGCGGCTGATGCATGCCATCTCAACAATCACACGGAGAATAGGGGGCTGCAAATGACGCATACTCCTCACAATTTAATGTGTTAATGTACCTCTTGAGCTACAAAATCCGACATTACCTCAGAACAATGTCGATGGTCTATGGTCTATCCGAGTGCTCCTATCAGAAACCGAACCTAGCAACTTCCGATTACTAGTTCGGATGCTCTGCCACTGAGCTACAGGAGACTCGTGGGAGCTAAGGCCATTAAACCAGGTTTATAGGACAAACATCCTGCATACTGCTAGGATTCGAATGTTAATGTGGGGCATATGCGCAATGGAAATAACGTGATGGAATATGTTAAGCCTGGTGAATAAATAAAAAATGATGCATTTAATCAGTAACTGACACAGGCATACTCGGAAAAAAATCTGAGTGCTCCTATCAGGAGTCAAACCTAAGACCTTCTGATTACTGGTTCGGATGCTCTACCACTGAGCTACAGGATACTCGTGGGAGCTAAGGCCATTAAACTAGGTTCATGGGACAAACATCCTGCATACTGCTAGGATTGGAATGTCATGTGTGGCATATGTGCAATGGTAATAAATGTGATGGAATGTTTTAAGCCTGGTGAATAGAAAAGAATGATGCATTAATCAGTAAATGACACAGGCATACTCGGAAAAAATATCCGAGTGCTCCTATCAGGAGTCGAACCTAGGACCTTCCGATTACTAGTTTGGATGCTCTACCACTGAGCTACAGGAGACTCGTGGGAGCTAAGGCCATTTAACTAGGTTCATGGGACAAACATCCTGCATACTGCTAGGTTTGGAATGTCAATGTGTGGTATATGCACAATGGAAATAATGTGATGGAATACAGTAATAGCCCGCGTATAAGAACCTGGGTTTTAAGAACCTGTTAGGCTAAAATTTTCATTTTAAGCCCCCTCCACATAAGAACCTATTTAGGCTGAAATTTTAAGTTAGGTTCTTATCAGTGGGGTTGCTGTGAAAGTGTATAGGTAGATACTGCTGAATTAAGATCATCATCTATTTAAAAGTAACTTGACATAACTTTTATCTTTCAAGCTTAAGTACCATGTTGTACGTCTATTGTGTTTGCCATTATGCTGTATTATGAGATGATATTTATAATATATATATAGTATATTCAGATGAAATTCATACGAAGATATAAGAACCTATTTTAAGAACCTTGGTAGCCTAAATTTGCTTTAAGTACCATTTATATAAGAACCTAGTTCGGCTAGATTGAAAAATTCAGGTTCTTATACGTGGGCTATTACTGTATTTTAAGCTTGGTGAATACAGTGGAACCACGTTAACACGACCACCTTCGGGCCGTGAAAATGCGGTCGTAATAACGTGGTGGTCGGATTAACGAGGTTGTAATACTAAGGAGATGACTGGAATTTTAATTCATTTAGGGCACGAAAATGTGGTTGTAATAACGAGGTGGTCCTATTAAAGAGGTGGTCGTAAGGCGGGGTTCCACTGTAAATGAGAATGATGTATTAATCAGTAAATGTCACAGGCATACTCGGAAAAAACCCGAGTGCTCCTATTAGGAGTCGAACCTAAGACCCTCCGATTACTAATTCGGATCGGAACTTGTAATCGGGCAACAGCTCGATAGCTGAGACAAAAAGAAAAGGAGTTGAACAGAGTATGTTGTTGACAGTGAATAGTCGATGTCTGAGTTATTAATTATTACAAATTAGCTATGCATATTGAAGAACGATTTGACTTCATTAACGTGTACATGAAGTTATAAACCTAAAGTAAACTATTTTTTTTTACTTTCACTCCATGTCCGAAATTATTTACCCTAGATCCCGTATTTTTTTAGCTTAATTAAAATGTTTGCCTTTTAATGTCCTGACGCGCATTTTGATCAGTTTATTTTCTGCCGAACTTGATAACTTTCAAGACATGCACTGATTCATAAACAAACACTATACAATGCTTGAGTGCTCGCATTAGAGCTGAAACGCCGCCACGTTTCATTGTGAAATCAATTACGCAGATCAGACACAGTAGCAGGGTGCGCCGTCAGTTTGATAAGTTCAAAATGAGACCTGACAAAAGTGAACGCCATTGTGTCAATATTATTCGCGCGTATAGCTTGCGAAACAGCCGTTTCGTGGAGTTTTCTGGACTAAAAAGCCGATTTCTGTATTTTTCGACGCGCGCGAAACGGGGCTAAGGAACTAAAGCGGAGTATGTTTAGTAAATAGTGGATGTCTGGGGGATTAATGCAGGCCTTGAACTAAATCATATAGCTAAGTGCATGTTTTTCCATGTTAAATAAAGTTCAGTTCAGTTCAAATTAGCTATGCAAAATTGAAGAAGGGTTTGGGTGCATAATTTAATGTCGTTTATTTTCGACTTGTCACCCCACTTACAAAATTAGATTCCCTTCATTTTCAATTTTCTAGCCAAATTTTCAATCCTGTCGCACTTTTTTGATCGTCAGTGTATAAACAGTTATTTTATTTTTAGTTTTATTTTATTTTTTCTTTAATTTTTCTAGACCAATAAGCATGCTCATGCAATCATGTGATCAGAATAGGCCCCCGACACGCTTCACTGTTTCGAAAGCGGTTTGGTAGCTAGACAGTCGACATTTGATAAGCGTAAGGAAGCAACATGGAAACTCTAAAAGATTTGATGACACCAAAAACTTTCAACAAATTCGGTTTTGGAGTAGTTATCGTTTGGATTCTATTCGGAGCGATTCTGTTAGGAATCTTTGCTGGTCTGGAAAACAGCGAATCGAAGTTGGATGTATACTGTGACGATGCGAAAACTGTCGACAAGGAGCTCATCGAGAGAAAGTGCTTCGATCAATACCAGAAGGAATACAACAAATTCAATATTCCTGTTTACGGTTTCGTCGTTGTTAACTTCTTTGTGGTTGCGATTGTGTCTGTGATTTACTCACAGTGCGTGAAGTCAAGAGTGAATCAACTGGAAGCAAGCAACAGGCGCAACGTGGCGACAGATGTTGAAGGATAGATTGAAAAAGGAAACCAACCAAGCAGACGACTTTTTATCGCGTACTGTTCCCAACTTGCTTTCAGACTTGCTCTTGGAATCCTCTTTATCGTCTTGCAAATCCTAATCCTTTATCCAAGTACCTTTCCCTCAAACTTTGAGTGTGCTCTAACAAGAGAAGGCAATAATTCAGGTTATCTACTTGCAAACTTTACGCGAACACAAGCTTACGAATGCCAGAATCAGAGAGCAAGAAAGAAAACCTTCTGGACTGTTTCCGTGGCTGTGGTTAATGGAAATTTTGCCTTTTTGGTATTGATGGAGTTTTTCTTGATCTTATCACGGAGCAGGAAAGGTAAAAAGTTCATGGAAGACTCGCAGTTTTTTGCTGATCATTTACCTAAGCAAGAGCAGCAGCACGAACAAAATCGGCAGCAAATTCCTCTGTTACCTCAGCAAGGGTCACAAGAACAACAAGAGCACCGGGATGCTGATCATTTACCCGAGCAAGAACTGCAGCACGAACAAAATCTGCAGCAAATTCCTCTGTTAACACAGCAAGGGCCGCAAGAACAGCAAGAGCCCCGGGATGAACAACACGAATCACAATTGCAAGCATCCATAAAAAGCATGAAGGAAAACATCATTAAATACACGGAGAAACTTGTGGATCTTAAACAACCTATCCTACGTGATCCAGGCGAGGGCCCAAAACCTAAAGATCTTAAAATCGACGAAATTTATGTAGATCTGGAAATTTATGAAGGTAGAACTTATTATATGTTTCCTGAATATTGGAGCAGGTGGGAGCAGCTCAGAGTATACCCAAAACCCGCCGATGCGAATCAGGCTCGGTTTAAAAGACCAGACGATATCATTGACGCTCAAAACAAGAATGTTCTCGTTGTAGGTCGACCTGGTATTGGCAAGACAATACTGAGCACTCAGCTTCTTCGAAAGTGGGCATCTGGACAGTCTGGTGGTGCATTTAATGATGAAAAAAATGTAGAAACGCAGTTTAATGTAGCCTTCCTCCTGAAATTCAGGCGCTTTAATAATTTGGAAACAAACCTCGATCTTCGTGAACTGTTGACACGCGCAGAAACAGTAGAACGCGTGGATGATGAAGTTTGGGACTGTATCATAACAAATCCAACCAAAGTACTTTTGATTTTTGATGGGATTGACGAAATGTCTACAAGGTCACATATCGCGACTGAAGATCACTCAGATTACAAGAACAATGTGGAAGAAAAAATGCCTCTTCATTGTCTCTACAACAAGCTAGCGTCGGGATTACTTCTCACCGGTGCCACAGTCTTAACGACGACACGACCGACTGCTACCTCGAACGTTAAACATTTAAACTTTGATAGAGTTGTTGAAATTCTTGGATTTACATCACAGAAAGTGAAAGAATATGTCGGGAAGTTTACGACAGGTGATCACGACGCCCGTGCAAATGAGACAAAAACGAAGACAAAAGAAGCTATGTGGAGAAGCTTATGGCAACACATCAGCACAAACATAAACCTCTTCTCCTTGTGTTATATCCCCGTGAATTGTTTTATCATTTGTCACTGCTTGTCATGGATGTTCCTACGTTTCGGCGGTTCCAGTTTACCTACGAAGCTTACCAAGTTATACAGCATTGCCGTGCGACTGTTTTACTTCAGGCACAGTAGTAAATATCGCTCCGCTTCAACTGTCAATGATGATGATAAGTTCATTTTAGGCAAATTTCACGAGCTACCTTCCCAAGTGAGAGGGGATTTCGAGAGACTGGGAGAAATCGCTTTTCATGGGATTGAAGAGGGGAGACTGATCTTTGAATCAACCGAAGTGCAGGGACTAGAGAATTGTGGACTACTCCATCAATTACCGAATGATAGAGCCGGCCTTGAACTGGGCAGAACGCAATTCTGTTTCATCCATCTCACTGTTCAGGAATTTCTTGCTGCTATGCATGTAACAGACACTTTATCAAAAAAAGGCGACTTGCGGACATTTGTTTCCGATCACATACACAAAGGTACATCGGAAGTAGTGCTGCAGTTTGTGGCCGGATTGCTCGAGCCTGATCCCGAAGGAAAAGAGCAAAACAGCGACATTTTTACCGAACTTCTTCCCAAGGATACATGTGAGAGGCTGACGCGGAAAAACCAATGGGAACTGAGTGTAGATTCAGAGCAAAGCGCACTGACCTATTGGCCAGCCGAGAGTAAAGAAGACAAACTTTTAGCAGTGAACTTATGTAAGTGTTTGTACGAGTTAGATGAAAAGCATCATTCTATCATACAAAGCAAACTAGCAGAAATAAATTTCAATGCGATAAATGTTGGTAAATATTTGCTAGAACCTGCCGACTGTGCAGCTGTCTTGTATGTCCTTAGAAATGCACCCGGAATATTTCACATAGAGTTCTTTGAAAACAACTTTAGGTCGTTGGGTTGCAACAATAACAAAAACTTCATTGTTGACAGTGATTACAGTAGTATTAATTGCCAACTGCCTGTAGAGAGTTCAGACCTCTTGCGTAAGAACGTAACTGATGAAGACGTAAAGCACTTTGCTAAAGCAGTCGTGCACAGTAATTGCAAATTATTAAACAGCTTAGAGTTCTCTGGGTTTAGCACTGTAACCGATGAAGGTGCAAAGCACTTGGCTGAAGCACTCAAGCACGGTAATTGCCAACTAAAATACTTAAACCTCTCTAGGTGCAACATAACTGATGAAGGTGCAAGGCACTTGGCTGAAGCACTCAAGCATGGTAATTGCCAACTAAAACACTTAAACCTCTCTGGGTGCAAAATAACTGATGAAGGTGCAAAGCACTTGTCTGAAGCACTCAAGCACTGCAATTGCAAACTAAACGGCTTATACCTCAATCGGTGCAAGATAATTGATGAAGGTGTAAAGCACTTGGCTGAAGCACTCAAGTACGGCAATTGCAAACTAAACAGATTAGGCCTTTGTGGGTGCCACATAACTGATGAAGGTGCAAAGCACATGGCTGAAGCACTCAAGCACGGTGAATGCAAACTAAACAGTTTATTCCTCTCACCGAACAAAACAAAAGAGAAAGGTAGAGAATACCTGGCTAAAGCACTCAAGCACCGTAATTTCGAACGAAAGACCTTAGATATCTGTTATTATTATGATTAAAAACTATGAAGGTGAAAAGCACTCGGTTGAAGTACTTATAATTACTGAGGACGGTAATGGCAAAATAATTAATTACCTTTAGCCATTTATATACGAGCATGTCTAGCACCTCTTGCATTACGGTCTGTAAACCTCTTTCCGTTTAAACAAACTAAGCGTCGAAGGCAAACATTAAATTGTTGAAGCACTTGAGCATACTAAGTGCACTGAAATTGAAGAACTGAAAATATTAGCAGATTGTAACATCAAGAACAGTTATATCACCAGCATGACCGAAAATTGTAACTCTAACTTTTGATTAAGGGAGCCATAGGGTTCCAAGTCTTTAGATTTGAATAAATTTGTGACATGAAGTTTGCTGTTTTGTGGTACATTTAATAGTTACTTTGCCTTTAGACTACAAGCAGTCTCTCCGCCTGTTTTGCTCGAGAATTCACGGGGAAGAACGGAGTAGTTTCCCCCGTATTTTCAAGTCCACCTCAGTTGCAAGACGTCAACAAAAGAAAAAATAGGTAGTCGAGGACTACATGTAGCTACTTCTGTAGGAAGGAAATAAAATAAAAGGCAGTCTATGACCGCATGTGGCTACTGCTTTATTTTTGTAGAATATTGCAGTAAAGAAGCAATGTTGTATAAAATTCAGAGGGGTTAATGAACTGCTCTAGTCAGTGCCAAAATTGGGCGGCGTAATTTGATCGTTTTGTCATCTGGTGCACATGCGCATTAGATACCATTTCTTAGCTGATTTGCATATCACACTTCATCCGCAAGTCTCGCGCTGAGAAGGGCATCCTTTGAAAAATCTAAACGAACCTTGTCGAGTCGAAGTGTTTGCCAGTCAAAATAATTAGAGTGATTAAAGACCTAATGTCATATTAGAACACTCATTTTCTTGCTACCATAGAAAATTTACTGATGGACTTGTCCAGGGAAAGCCAAACGTCAACGAATCCCTCTGAAGTCGAAGAATCCACAGGGAGCCCACACAAACTATGTGACCGTTTGTATTTTGAATTTATAGAGGCAATGTATGGGAATATCGAAAATCCTCGTATTATCGTACTAGATTGCGATAAATATTCTCATTTAACTTCAAAATAAACGTAGTTTTACCTTAAATGTTGTGTGTTGTCGTTCCTGAGGTTGAAGACAGCGATTTTAGCCATTTGAAGGGTTCGGCGTTGAACGTTCACTCGAGCGTAATAGAAGAGTGAGAAGGGAGGAAAACTTGTTTTGAAAGGGTTCCAGCGCCGGAGCGATTTTTCCCCCAAAAAACGCATTGCTCCGATTTCAAACTTCACAGCATAGAGGTCAAAAGATTTTCGATTCTTCTCGTACCTTCCAATCGAAAATCCATCCAAACGGCCCGGAGCTAGTCCTCGAAGAAAATCAAAATCCCACAGTATTCGAGCGACTGGAATGCGTAGCAAAATTTGTACGTGCCATTGTTTAACGTCGTCCAATCAGAAAGGGGCAATCAGCGGGACTGTTTGTCACTGGCACGTATAAATTTTGCCACGCATTCCAGTCGCTCGAATACTGTGGGATTTTGATTTTCTTCGAGGACTAGCTCCGGGCCGTTTGGATGGATTTTCGATTGGAAGGTACGAGAAGAATCGAAAATCTTTTGACCTTTATGCTGTGAAGTTTGAAATCGGAGCGATGCGTTTTTTGGGGGAAAAATCGCTCCGGCGCTGGAACCCTTTCAAAACAAGTTTTCCTCCCTTCTCACTCTTCGCTCGAGTGAACGTTCAACGCCGAACCCTTCAAATGGCTAAAATCGCTGTCTTCAACCTCAGGAACGACAACACACAACATTTAAGGTAAAACTACGTTTATTTTGAAGTTAAATGAGAATATTTATCGCAATCTAGTACGATAATACGAGGATTTTCGATATTCCCATACATTGCCTCTATAAATTCAACATACAAACGGTCACATAGTTTGTGTGGGCCCCCTGTGAAGAATCATTAATTTCGGTATCCGGTCGTGTGAAAAATTATCTTAGCTGTTTCTACGTTTCACAGTGTTTCCATAAGAAGCAAATTGAGTTCAAATATTAGCGAATCACCTGAACTGCAGTGTAGCGAAACGACTTTGTAGCGAAACTACCAGTAAGCTTTATTTCTGCTTTCAATCACGGTCAGTATAAAATGCAGCTGACTGCAGTCTGCAGTCTGCATTTTATACTGTTTATATACAGTATATACAGTTTTGTACTGTTATATTATACTGTATATACAGTTTTATACTGTTTATATACAGTATATACTGTATAGTTTATATACAGTGTAGTATATTATATACTACACGTTTATGCTGTGAAGTTTGAAAGCGGAGCGATGCGTTTGGAACCCTTTCAAAACTTTGATTCTTCCCTTCTCCTTCTTATATATGGAACAGTCAACGGCGAACTCAAACTTCTTCAAAATCGCTCAATAAACCGCTTTTGAGGTAAAAGGACGACTATATACCACAGATAAGGTAATTAAACGTTTATTTATCATTGATTTATATACATAGTTAGCGATATATCGCTGTAGGTGAAGCAAACGGTAAATCCAGTGCATTTACTATATACAGTCGACTCCCGATATCTCGAACCCTCGCTAACTCGAACCTCGCGCTAACTCGAACCAATTCTCCTTTCCTTTCAGGTCATTTTCTATATAATTTTACCCTCGATAACTCGAACTCCCGATAACTCGAACCTTTTTCAATTTCCCTTGAAGGTTCGGAGTTATCGGGAGTCGATTGTAATAACAATCGGCTACACAGACACATAATGTGGGCCCCCTATGGTCTTCGTCTGAGCTCCAAACCAAGCAGCTATGACGCGATTTTCGAATCGTTTACGAAGATTCCCTCCGGACGAAGCTTTCACCAGGTTGAGAAAATGCGATTTTCCAAATATATATAATGGAGATTTGTTCTCCAGTGTTTTTGATTGATTTCTCTCGCTATATTGGTCAACGCAGGCGATTTCTTCCGCCTGGCGCCTTCACGATTCCCACCTCTCCTTTTCATGTTCCGTTGGAGACGCGATCCATACTGTTTTTAACTGAATATGATAAAATAATACCATAGG